>NC_139033.1:10222416-10402365 GCF_964662115.1 Mustela nivalis
CCATGAATCAGAGCTACTAGAAGCAACTGCAATCTTCAAACAATTCTATGAAGATACTTAAGAGTCATACTATGAAATCCAAACCAGATGTGACTTACCCCCCAACAATGGTGGTTCAAGTTCCAACTGGAGGGGAAAGATGAGATTTGCTGAGGAGAGCTCTCTCTGCTTTGAAACACCCTAGACCTATCTCCTCACAAGCAAGATTACAATTTAGCTTAAGAACCGCTTACAGAATTTGGGGGGCTTGTGATAACAATATTTTTTTTAAGATTTCATTTATTTGTTTATTTGTCAGAGAAAGAGAGAGAGAGAGAGAGCACAGGCAGGCAGAGTGGCAGCAGAGGCAGAGGGAGAAGCAGGCTCCCCGCTGAGCAAGGAGCCTGATGCGGGACTCAATCCCAGGATGCTGGGATCATGACCTGAGCCAAAGGCAGCCACTCAACCAACTGAGCCACCCAGGCATCCCTGGGATAACAACAATCTTAAAACACAGACTGAGTGCTTTGCTCAAGTGTTTAAAGCACACCTTTCAGAGAACAGCAAGGATTCCTGGCAATAAACTGTGTAAATCCATAAAGTGCCTGGATGATCTATACTCAGAGGATCTAGAAAAGGCCACAGAGATAAGAGATCATTTGACAAAAGCAAAGACATCAACAGGTGTTTAATGAAACCAAGTGTACTAACTTCAAACAAGGCAGAAATACACATACTGCTGTTGGACAATATGAACCTTCATTGTGGGGTCAAAGAAATCAAAGGTAACATTAAAACGAATAATGCCTGGTGGTTGGATCTAGTAACTATCAGTTCAACTCTGGACCTTATAAGCTTCATTTTACCTCCCTATTTGACATATTAGTTAGAAGCCTTTATGTTATATCTGAACAAAACCCAACCTGGGAGGTTTCCTTAAGATGAGACACTTTGTTTGGGGTAAATAAAATGACCAGAAGCTTCAGGGACAGCTGGATCCAGGCATTCAAATGATATGACCAAGGCTTTTCTCTGTGTGAGTGAATGAAGGCAGCTGTACTTCTACCACACCTCAGCCATACAAGAATCCACTTATCTTTCTTGTAACAACACAATCACAGATCTCCAAAATTTCTAGCACTTGCCTGAGATTAAGAGTCTAAACTTCACATTCAACCACATTTAATATCCCTCTCTGATCCAAGTCATTTATAGCCTACTATTCCAAGCAATGGCTAGAATCCTGGGATACACTCACCAGAATAAAGTAAGCAAAAAAGCAGAGATTTCTCTGTGGAGCTTTGAATTTAATAAAGCCAAGATGCAGGTTGGCTGCAAGAGGCAAAAATTAAATGGTGACCTTTTCAAAATTTGCTTTCTCTGATGCAAATGTTAGCCCATGGCTGCAACTGGACATTTATCATGTCTGATTAGTTGATTTATAGTATGACCATGCTAACAGACAGAAAACAGAAACATGCCCTAATGTAACAGCACCCAGCCCCCTTTCTTAACCAAGCTCCTGAATGTTTGACTGCTCAATGTGACCCAGCCACGTGCCATGCCCCAGACACACAAATGTCCCATTAAGAGTGACTACATTTACACTGCAGTCATTTGTTTACACATCAGTGCTGAGCTGGGGCGGGGGGGGTGCTTTCAGCGGAGGGGGAAACTGGCAAGGAAAAGGAAAGGCAAAATCTCCAGTGCTGAGAGGAAGACATCAGAGACCAAAGGATTCCCACCTGTCATGTTCATCATTCTTCACGCTCCTCTGCTCCAGGCCCCTCTGAGGATTTCTGGCTGAGATTAAATTTCCCGGCCACAATCCCCTACCTCCACAAAGCTTGCATGGCCTCAAATTTCTCTGAAAGTTGAGTCCATCAAAATTTAGTGCCAAACTGGGATGCTATTCAATTCAAAAAAAAAATATTTATTGGGCATTACATGTCCAGGATAACTATCCTAAGAAGAGAGAGGGAACGAGGGAGAGAAGGAGGAGATGGGAAAAGAAGGGAGAGAGGGGAAGAGAAAGGAAGAAGAGGGACAGTGAGTGAGCATCTGGGTGATGTGTGATGAGGCTGTGTAGTGCAATGGTTAAGGTTACAGCTTTCAGCCAGAGCCTGATCTTGAACCCTGACTCCACTGTTCCCCAGCTGTGTGACTCTTCATGAGTTACCAAACCTCTCTGAGCCTCCCCTTTCTTCTTTGCAAAATAGAGATAAAACTAATATTTGCATGTTTGCAGGTCAGGCTATGGGGCTGGAGCCTATCCCTGGCTCGGCCCTTCGAGTGTCCTCCACCCACTTCCAGCTGCCAGTATCTGCATCTTTGTGGGGCTCTTTAGAGCACCGCAGAAATCTCTCTGGCTGTGTAAGCAGAGCCAGAAGTGCAAGGTGCTGGCCCCACCCACCTCCAGGAAGTAGCCTTTACTTTCGACTCCTTGGTCCCCTCTGGAGGTGGGCTGAATGCTGCCTTTCTTTCCACCATCCCTCCCTTTAACTCTCCCACTCTTCTAGCACTTCCCAAATAAAACACTTGCGCAGGAGTCCTTGCCTTCGGATCCATTTCTTAATAAAGGCCCAGAGAGGTTGAGGCAGTTGTCCAAGGACACACAATTTTTAAATAAGGGCACATCTGGGAAATACTGGATGAGGGACTGACCAGAGAGAGAAGCCTTTGTCTTTCTGGTTATGGAGGATTTAATTAACTTGGATGGTTAGCTAATTAGCATGTGTGGATCCGGCCATGGGGATACGATGAACATGGGTTTAAGGAGCACACTTGGTGCCGATAAGCCAACCCCAGCTGAATCCATCCAGGAAATATTATGACGCCAATTGCTGGGTGCTTACTATCTATATCCCAACATGCCAAGAAACTCAGGGATGGGGGCGCCTGGGTGGCTCAGTGGGTTAAAGCCTCTGCCTTCGGCTCAGGTCGTGATCCCAGGGTCCTGGGATCGAGCCCCATATCAGGCTCTCTGCTCAGCAGGGAGCCTGCTTTCTCCTCTCTCTCTGCCTGCCTCTCTGTCTACTTGTGATCTCTGTCAAATAAATAATTAAAATCTTTAAAAAAAAAAAAAAAAGAAACTAAGGGATGTAGGAGAGCCAGGCCGACCTGTGGACGCTCAAAAGCTCTGTCCCCAGCCTCAATTCATCAGTGTCCCTGCCGTGGATCATGGGTTGTGTGACATGGTGACAAGCAGTAGGTGACTATAGAAGAATATGAAAAAGCGAATGTAATAAGAAAAAGGGCCTGGCTCCAGGAACTATGGGAAAGTCAATTTCTTCAACATTCAAAAAGTACCTATTCGTGTCTAGACATTACCCCCAAAATAAAATGGGAGGAAGGAAGTAGACAGGGGCGCAAATTGAACCACACGGGTCCTCAGATAAGAGGTGACAGAGTGACAGGGACATCCGGGCTCATTCTAATATTCTGTCTACTTCCGCACATGTTTGACCTGCCCATTAAAAAGTCCCAAGTTGGTGCTCCTGGGTGGCTCGGTGGGTTAGGGCCTCTGCCTTCGGCTCAGGTCATGATCCCAGGGTCCTGAGATAGAGCCCTGCATTGGGCTCTCTGCTCAGCGGGGAGACTGCTTCCTCCTCTCTCTCTCTCTCTCTCTGCCTGCCTCTCTGACTACTTGTGATCTCTGTCTGTCAAATAAATAAATAAAATCTTTAAAAAAAAATTTTTTTTAAAGTCCAAAGTATAGGGGCATCTGGATGGCTTAGTTGGTTAAGCATTTGCTTTCAGCTCGGGTCATGATCCTGGGGTTCCGGGATCGAGCCCTGCATCAGGCTCCTTGCTCAGCAGAGAGTCTGCTTCTCCCTCTGCTCTTCCCACCCAGCTCATGCTTTCTCTCTCTCAAACAAACAAACAAAATATTTAAAAAAAAAAAAAAAAGTACAAAGTATGTATTTGTCTGAGCAGAGCACTGGAGAAAAATCAGAGCACGCGTTAAAGACCCATGGGCACTCAGCGGAGGCTTTCTCCCCGGCCTCATCAGGACTGAATGTGACCGGAAAAGAACACACTCTTCTCTCTAGGAAGCATGAGGTTATGTAATGCCGTGCCCCGAATCATCTCGGGGCCCACCAGAAATCATCTTACGAGCCGGGGGACCACACCCTGCATCGGGGGTGATACTCAACAAATTCACGGTATGAGTTACAAAGCAAACATTGATTGACAAGGATGTCATCCACTCAAACCGGTGACCTGTTTATTTTCTAAATTGGCATTAGACACGAACATCACTGCCAGCACCAAGAATCATGTCCTTTGGGCAGACAGTGTTTACTGCCTGTTGGATGGGGAAGGTGGAGACCATCTTGAAGACGGAAAATCAGGGAGCAGAGGGGCACCTGGGTGGCTCAGTGAGTTAAAGCCTCTGCTTTCGGCTCAGGTCATGGTCCCGGGGTCCTGGGATCGAGCCCCGCATCGGGTTCTCTGCTCAGCAGGGAGCCTGCTTCCCTTCCTCTCTCTGCCTGCCTCTCTGCCTACTTGTGATCTATTTGTCAAATAAATAAATAAAATCTTAAAAAAAAAAAATCAGGGAGCAGAGAAGCACAAACAATGTGTGTCTGGAGAAAGGCATCAACAGAGATTGCAGATAAGCTACTGCGGGTCACCTGGCTGAACAGAGATTCGGACGAACCCGACCCCAGGTTCTGAGACATTCCTAAATTCTCAACTTCAAGCAATAGGTAGTCTCCAAGCTCAAAATCATAAGAGAAGATCTGTTATCTTTCAGTGAAAACAGGGCTCCTTATGGAAACAAAGATAACATGACGAACAATTACTATTTTGAAGGATGATTCATAAAGATCAAGTTTTTAAATATAAGCTCCTTCAAATGGCCTGAGGGTTCACACGATCTAGCCCTGCCCTTCTCTCAGATGTTGCCCCTCCCCTCCCGTCTTGTCCCCTCTGCTCCAGCCGCACTGGCCAACAGTTCTGGGGGGCTGTCCCGTGCCCTGTGGGATTCTGAACCACATTCCAGGCCTCTACCTGCCAGATGCCACTAGCACCAACCCCCCGCCCCCATGATGATGATCAAAACCATCTCCATGGGACGCCTGGGTGGCTCAGTTGGTTGGACGACTGCCTTCAGCTCAGGTCATGATCCCAGAGTCCCGGGATCGAGTCCTGCATCGGGCTCCCAGCTCCATGGGGAGTCTGCTTCTCCTCGAGGGCTCATGCTCTCTCTCACTGTCTCTCTCTCTCAAATAAATAAATAAAATCTTTAAAAAAAAAAAAAAAAAAAAACATCTCCAGGGACGCTTGGGTGGCTCAGTCGGTTAAGCGGCTGCCTTCGGCTCAGGTCATGATACTAGCATCCTGGGATCGAGTCCCACATCGGGCTCCTTGCTCGGAGGAGAGCCTGCTTCTCTCTCTGCCTCTGTCTACTACTCTGTCTGCCCGTGCTCGCGCTCTCTCTTTCTCTCTCTAACAAATAAATAAATAAATAAAATCTTTAAAAAAATAAAATAAAATAAAAACCATCTCCAGGCATTGTCAAATGTCCCCTGGAGGGGCAGAGCACCAATATTACACCCTTTGCTGTATCATTCACGTGCATCCGTATATAAGCTGATAAGCCACTTGGGGAGAGACATTCTGAACAGGCCCTGGGTCGGTTCCATCACCTGGAGGACACCCTGTGGCTTATTCACTCTGCCAGGCTGCGGCAGACTGGTACTGCTTGCCATAAGATGGGTTGAGGAATTGGATTGGGGGTTTCAAAAAAAGAGTTCGGGGAGACAAAGGCTGGACCCCCCCCCCCAGTGGAAAGGAAAACTGAATGCCACATAGTTCCAGGGAGAACAGAAATGTCGGAAGATCTTTTTTTTTTCCCCCGAGTTATCAATCCTTGTTTGTGTGATGCAAGCCCGACTCTATCTCACTATGAAATCTCCAGCAAAGTCCACACAGCTCAATAATGCTTTCCCTTGGGAGCCCTGAAGAGACAACGGAGTTCTATGTCCAGGCTGCCGCAAGGTTAAAACAGATAAAACACGAGCAGAGGCGGAAGCCGGAGGACAAGGGGACGGGGGCCATCCGAGCTGCCCTCCGAGCACCTGTGAAAACTCTACAGCCCGGGAGGGTCGGCAGTAATGCAGCCCCCACATCACCCTGTTTCTTCCACCTGGAACATCTTCCCACCGTGCCACCCCTGTCCAGCCCGCCAGGTCATCAGGCCCGCCATCACTTCCCACCCCAGGTCCTGGGCCCACCATGTCATAATGACCTGTTGAATGTTTGTCTCCCTCCCCTCACCCGCCACCAGACTGGGAGATAATGACGACAAGCACTGTTCACCCCGATATCCCCATTGCCTACCTGGCCCAGAGGGAGCCATCAGCAACAGTGCATGGCCCAGTGGCCTGCCGGACTGGCCGGAACAGGAGATTTGCAGCGGAAGTAGATGCTGCTGACGCCCTACCCGGAACCTCTTTGCCCAGTGGGAGAACCGTCCCTCAGCCGCTATGGGTGTTGGCTGTTAAGGGCTCACGGCTGGAACCTTCTCCAAAGAACTGCCCTCTAAATGGGAGTCACCTGGCCAGGGAGGTTATACCCCAACCGGCCCCTGGGGCAGCCGCAGCTGATAGCGGGCAGGCCCTGTGGTACAGAAGGCTGGCCCCTTCTCTCCAGATACACCAACCTCATGGTGCTGTTAATGCTCCAGAGCTCCGCCCATAGGATCAGGCTGAAGATCTCCCCTCTTGGGCTTTGTTCCCGCCTTCTCTGACTTTCCCCACTCCCTTTCTTCTGAGAACTCTTCCCTCAGGAAAAAAAAAAAAAAAAAAAAAAAAAAATCACTTGATTTTTTTTGAGTTCCACCTCAGTGAATCCTAAAATGGGAATAAATCATTGTGACATTAGAGAGGAGATCATCAGAGAAACCGGGGTCTGGATCATTCTTTACCTTTTCTTAGTTCCGTGACCTTCAGCAAACTACAATACATCTCTGGGCCTCAGTTTGCTCATCTGTAATATGGGGGAGAGTCATGATACTTACTGCATAGGGTTTTTACAATGAGCCAGGGATTTCATGTATATATAAAGCTCATGCCACAGTACCTGGCACATAGTACGCCCTTGATAGACAGCCTCTGTTACTCTTACTATGCACCCTGCAAAGAGCAAATATCAAGTGCATTCCCAACTGCATCACAGTATGATCAAACAAGCAAAATCTGTTTAAGAAAAAGGACAAAAAGCCAACACCAGTACCTCATTGTTCAAAAGGGAGAGATTAAAGCTCAAGGAAGTGAGCTTTTCCTTGTTGTGGTAAAATTAAACCCGACACAGAAGAGCAGGTTAATTTCTTGGGTAAAGAAAGTAATAATCTCATCACCGGGAGACACCCCATATGAGCTCTGCGAGCCTGAGACCTCCAGAGAAACGTGTGTCAGTATTTTCACACCCTGGCCTTTTCATCTAGAGCTAATCGATAAGCATCTCCTGGTTCCTCCTAGGTTACGATTAGTTGTTTTCATTATTTATGATTTGCTACATACAGATGGGATGAAGTTTTCACAGAATCCCTAAATGCCATGAATTAACAGCATAGAAAATTCTGAAAGGACGAGGCATTGGGCCAAGCGTTGAGGGCAGGCGAGAATAAATGACACACTGCTTCTCTCTTCCACCCCCTCACTCCCCCACCCCCCACCACTGCAAGACCCCTGTTGAAGCCACCATCAGGAGCCTCCTCCCTGGTGTTCCTACTTCCTCCCTCACCCCGCTGTTATAGATTCTCCTCACAGAAGCCTCAGGAATCCTGTTAAGATGTAAAGTCTGATCAGGTCAATCCTCTAAAGTCTCCTGTGGCTCCCCATCTTGATCAGAGCCACAGCCAAAGTCCTACAGTGGCCCCAAGGCCCCACCCACTCTGTCACATATCAACTCACTGGTTTTGCCTCCTATCACTCACCCCTTTGCTTACTCCACCTCCAACCCGACTGGCTTCTTTGCCTTTGGCTAAACATTCCAGGTATACTTCAACCTCAGGGCCTTTGCACTTGCTCTTGTGGTTGCCTGGAATACTCTTCCCCAATTAATAATGTGCTTCATCTTCCCACTTCTTCAGGTCTCCACTCAAATATCACCTTCTCAGTGAAAACTTCCCTATCAACATGAAAGACACACCCACCCCTCTCCCACACTTCCTATTTCTCCTTTCTCAGTTTTAACTTTCTCCTAGCACCTTATTATCTCCCCCATTTGATATGTCTATCTACCCCACCAGAAGGTCACACTATAGGAGCACGAATCCTTGTCTTCTGTTCCTTGCTATAACCCCAGCCCCTACAAGAGTGTCTGGCATGATAAACAAATAGTAGACTAGATGTCATATATAATATAAATATAAATAGTATTAACATAATATGTAACATATCATTATATGTAAATGCACATGTATTTAATTATAATTACAGCACAATGAAATAATTATCAATTACAAGGACATTATATGTAGGATATATAATATCTTCATATTATAATATGTCACATATAATACATGTATCTTAGTTTGGCCTGCTATAACAAAAATGTCACAAGTTTGAGTGGCTTAACAAATATTTATTTCTCACAGCTCCGGTGGCTGGGAAGTTAAGGATCAGGGCAGATTCCATCTCTGATGAGGACTCATTTCCTGGTTCATAGGTAGCCATCTTCTCCCTAGGTCCTCACACGGCAGCAGGGGCGAGGAAGCTCTCTGGGGTCTTCTTCTTCTTCTTTTTCTTTTCCACCCCTTAGACTTTATTTATTTATTTATTTATTTGAGAGAGTGCGAATGGGGGGGTGGGTGTTGGGGGGGACGAGCAGAGCGAGAGAGAGTCTCAAGCTGACTCCCCGCTGAGTAAGGAGCCCGATGCAGGGCTTGGTCTCGCAACCCTGAGATCACGACCTGAACTGAAATCAAGAGTCTGACGCTTAACCAACGGAGCAACTCATGTGACCCCCTGGGGTCTCTTTTAGAAGGACACTAATGCCATTTATGAAGGCTCTACCCTTAAGACCCAATCATCTCCCAAAGGCCCCATCTCTCTTTTTTTTAAATTTTATTTATTTATTTGACAGAGAGAGAGAGATCACAAGTAGGCAGAGAGGTAGGCAGAGAGAAAGAGGGGGAAGCAAGCTCCCCACTGAGCAGAGAGCCTGATGTGGGGCTCGATCCCAGGACCCTGAGACCACGACCTGAGCCAAAGGCAGAGGCCCAACCCACTGAGCCACCCAGGCGCCCCTAAAAGGCCCCATCTCTTAATAGCATCACCTTGGAGGTTAGGATTTCAACATGAGTTTGTGGAGGACACAAACATCCAACCCATAACAATATGTAATATATAATAATGCATGCACTACATAATAATATATTAAATAAATCACCTAAAAAATGAATTAATTAAAAATTAAAAATTTGGGGGGCACCTAGGTGGCTCAGTTGTTAAATGTCTGCCTTCAGCTCAGGACATGATCCCAGGGTCCTGGAATTGAGCCCCACGTCGTGTTCCCTGCTCAGCGGGGAGCCTGCTTCTCCCTCTTCCACTTCCCCTAGTTGTGTTCTCTCTCTCGCTGTGTCTCGCTTTGTCTCTCTCTCGCTGTCAAATAAATAAAGTCACTGAAAAAAAAAATTGAAATGTTTAAAAATAAAATATATTACATATAATTACAATATATAATATATTATAATTATATCCTAAATATAATAATTATAAAAAATACAAATTATATTACATAATACAAATGGTACTATTGAAAAGCAGCAGCTCAATAAATAGCCACTGAACGAATCAATTAATTAATTGTTGACATTCATGCCCAGAGCAACTCTTCTGAGCACTGACCTTCCCTTCTCTCCTGCACCAGCCCCACCAGTTTTCCACCAGGGCCCCAAACCCCTCCTTATGCCTCTTCCAGGTCTAAGATAGTGCTGGTCTCCTTGCCCTGAAAGCTTTCTCTCCCCACAAGTCCAAATCCTAGTCCGGCTATCCGTCTAGGCCCAGTTCAAGTACACTGGGCGGCTGAGAGACTCTTCTCATTATCCCAGCCTCTGGGACAATTCCCTTTGCTAACTGAGGCTGGCACTCGCCCTCTCTGCCAGGCAAGCTGGCACGTGATCATGTCCAATTGAACACTTCATCTCTTCTTTGATCATTTGATGTGTATTAATCATGTCTGCCTCTACCCACTAGAACTCAAGAAACATGGGGGGTTTTGTTCTGAGGGCCAAGACCAAGCTACAAGATTTGTCCCTCCTATTTTCTTAAAGTGTGTAGACCCAGAATAAGAATTCAATGAACATATCTTGAAATTCCAAATGCCGGGGCACCCGGGTGGCTCAGTGGGTTAAGCCTCTGCCTTCGGCTCAGGTCATGATCCCAGGGTCCTGGGATCGAGCCCTGCATCGGGCTCTCTGCTCAGTGGGGAGCCTGCTTCCCTTCCTCTCTCTCTGCCTGCCTCTCTGCCTACTTGTGATCTCTGTCTGTCAAATAAATAAATAAAATCTTTTAAAAAATTTAAAAAAGAAATTCCAAATGCCCTAGTGTGGGATAAATGGTTATTCAGCAAATATGCACTCCCTCTCTTTCCCTACCTCCATTAAAAGAGTATGTTTACCTGTCCCTTGGATGCCAGCTCGACCACAGACCTGCTCTGGCGGATGGAGTGCAAACAGTAATGCCAAGCTGGCGTGGGCTTTCATAGCATCGTTGTGGCTGCTGCGTTGAGAACGGGCTGATGGAGCACAAGTGGGATGGCCCCCAGGGATCGCAAGGCATGTGGCAGGAAGTGATCAGATCCTAGAAATGGCTCAAATGGGGAGCAGACAGAATTGGCTGGTGGGCTGGATATGGGATGTGGAGAGGGAGGGAAGAATCAAGGCGATGCCCAGTTTGGGGCCCCGGGAACTGGGAGGATGGAGTTGCCATTGGACGTTGGGAAAGAGCGGTGCAGAAAGAGCAGGGCTTTGTTGGGAGACTGTTTATTTTGAACGAATTCAGTTTGTGGTCCCTAGAGAAGGGATGACAAGGAGCTGGCCTTGCAAGTCCAGAGGTGAAGAGAACCCTTGGGCTGGAGACCGTGTGTCTCGTAGTTACATGCTGAACAGTACTTTAAGTCAGATACAGGTGGAGAGAAGTGGTCCAAGGAAGGACTGGATCGTGGGATGCCATACTGCTTAGAGGCAGACAGACCAGCTAAGGGGACCGAGAAGGAGCAGCCAGGGACGTAGAAGGAAAACCAGGAGAATGCACTGTCTCAGAAGCCAAGTGAAAACCTGGAAAGTGTAATGGGTATTTTTAATTTGTCTCCTCAGCACCCATTCCCCTTCTTCCAGAAACTGCCCCCAATTCTCACTTGGAGAGCTACTCCTTCTCTACTCAGACCACCTGAGCTGGGTAGGGCTCTACTCCCAGCTCCAAACAGAGAGTATCGAGACCTAGAGCTGGTCAGTAAAAATGCTGTGTTTCCCTAGCAGGCAATTGGCTTAGTGGTGAGCATGTGATTTCAGCCAAATTAATCAGAGTGAATCTCAGAACTCCAGCAGAAGCAACTGAGAAACTATTTTCAGCAGGATTTGGGTTTTGTAGGGCAGCAACCTCCTTACCACCATGAGACCAGTTTATCTGTGAATGAAGCTCACACAAAGAAAATAGAGTCTGGAGGTGGAGAAAAGTAGATCCTGGTTACTTCACTTGAACCTGGATCAAGCCACACCTGAAGCCTAGCCTTTTGACTTGGGTGAGTTTTTTGCCTATGCTAGTTTGGGTTGGATTGTTTTTTTAACTTGGAAAAAATAATTCTGACTAATTGAGCAGGGAATGGATAAAAACCACTGGGATATATCCATCTGATAGGTAAATCTATACCTGTTGACCTGGAAATATGCCCATGATCATTAGTAAGCCAAAAAAAAAAAAAGGTAAATTATACTTCACTCCCACAATGATTGACTATAACCAAAAAGGTGAATAATAATAATGGTTCACAAGGATGTGGAAAAATTGGAACACTCATACACTGCTGATGGGAATGTAAAATGGTACAGCCTTTGAAAAACAATTTAGCAATTCTCCAAACTGTTCAAGATAGAAATGACCATAGGAGCCACCAATTCCACATGCCCAAGGGAGTTGAAAACATGCACCCACACAACAACCTGTACACAAATGTTCACTAATATTGTTAGCAGCATTATTCATAATTGCCAAAGTGTGGAAACAACCCCAATGTTCATCAACAGATAAACAGATAAATCGCGTGTGGTCCATCCATACAATGGAAAATGATTCAGCCATAAAAAGGAATGAGGATATGATACTCAGTGAAAGAAGCCATATAAATGATTCCATTTAGATGAAATGTCCAAAGGAGGCAAATCTATACAAACAGAAAATAAATCAAGGGTTACCAGGGGCTGGGGGAAGGTGAGGAGAAAGAGGAAGGAACTACCAATGGGTGTGGGTTTCGTTCCACAGGGATGAACATGCTCTAAATTTAGATGGTGTTGACTTATTTTAAGGTTGCATAACCCAAATCAATAAGCATTGACTTGTACCCTTTAAATGGGTAAATTGTATGGTATATGGCTTATGTCTCCATAAAGCTGTTCTTGAAAAAGCTAATTGTGGAAAAATGCATGTCCTATGATCCCACCTTGCTAGTAAATAAATATGACAAAAAGTTAGGCAACTTCATGTCTGAGTCTATGTTACAAGATGGAGGACATTTCATTCTCCAGATCCTTCTTGAGATGAGCAATGGATTTGCAAGGAAAAAATATTTCAATGACAACTTGGGGAGGGTAGGAACCCAAGGCATGTCCAAAGAGCAAGTTGGGGTCCGAGTGATAGAAGAAAGGAGACGTGGGAATTTAGGGAGGTGATGGAGGAGGAGGTAAGATTGAGCACTGCTGGAGGGAAAAGACAAAGAAGCAGCCCCAGCAGAGACAGGGCCAAGGTCAGGACTTGATACTGGTTGGAATGTGCCTTTGAGGTACACCAGAACATGCCACCCCAAAATATGCCTTTTTCAATTATTTCAAGCTAAAGGCCATTAAAAACCAGCAGACACAGGAAAAACTCTAAAACCAGGACACATGTTTTCTTTTTATGAAAGAAATTTCCATTGGTTGCAGTGTCTCCCTCTCCTTGACTCTGGTCATTGGTATAGACACACTTCATTCTGCATAACAACCCTTACTATAAACAACCCTGGTTGACCACACTTCCCAGACTTGCCTCCCACTCAATAAACCCCAAACCTCTTTTCCTTTAGCTGAAGATGATCTATCGGCCGCCCGAGCTCTCACTGGGCACGGTCATGGGTTACAGACGCAGTGTCCATGTTAATAACGTTAACGTCCTTGTTAATCCATCCCTTGTTCCAGAGCCCCAGCTGAGCACCTAGCAGGGTGGAAGGAAAGGTTTCATGTCGTCCCCAACCCCTCGAAATGTAATCCCTTCCTCTGCCTCTCCCAAGTAGGTCCCACAAAAACCTAGGGCTTTTGCACCCATGGGCAGATTCTTCTATAAGAATTCAAAGATGTGCTAGGTTCTACATTTGGCCTCGGGAAAACAACAAAGCACCCTAAGACCTGGAAGCTGACATCGGGGATACACATATTTCTTCCCGACAGAAAAACTCGGGAAGGAGAGAGTCCGCACCAATAATAGTGGTTAGTTCTGTTGGTAGAATGGACAGCAAAGAACATGAGGCCTTTTGTTTCATTTACATGCTTCTGTCTTGTTTGAACTTGTCACAACAAACATGAACTATTCTGTCTTTCTGAAAAGGTAAAAAAAAAAAAAAAAAAGGCGATTCAAATGCCTTCTCCTCCAGGAAGCCTCCGAGACAGACAAATGGACTCAGTGTTGCAATTAACGCGGTTGCTTCTGCTATTTCTGTGCTTGCCATAGGAGGAGAATTGACTGCCCTGGCTGCCCTGAAGGGTACAGGTTGTTCATCTTGTCTCTCTGAGACTGAGCCTATGAAGGGAACTTAGTAATGCTCTCTGGGGAAGGAATGAATTGGGTGCTGAGTGGGTGAATGAATGAGCTCAGCTCTGCCCACAAGCAACAATGGATCCCACCAGCCTTTGCCCAAGCTCATGCTACTGAGACAGCTAAATGACAAGAGTGGCCATTTGGGGGTGCTGGGCACCCCCTCCCCCCGCAGGTGCCTGAGATTAATTACACGGCCGCCAGCACCTCCCTGGTGAGGTTTTTCAAGTCTTAATTACATGCAGGAGCCCAGCAGGAGCGCTCAGTCCCCAACCCAGACACCTGAGTCGCTGGTGTTATTTTTTTGCCCCCTTTCTCTTCTCCTTCTGACACCTCCAGCTCCCGAAGGAAAGCGAGGGACAAAGATGGGGCGGAAATGTGCTTCAAACAGGGACGGAGGGAGGGCTCAGCTGCAGAGGGCACCTCCACTTGGCTCCAGATCTCAGGGTTTGCAACGGGGGGGAAAGGTCTTATTGTATTTTTAGGAAATGGCTCAGCCAGAGGTAGGGGGCTGGGTCCTTGCCCAGAGTCAGATCTGCATTACAAATACCTCTCAAAACCCTCTAGGAAGATGGGAGGTTTTTGACAGTCGGATCTCCCAGCTGAGCTCAGAGGGACTGGAGCCACGTTGGTCTCCAGCAACCTCCTGAGTTTTCGCTACTGGACCAGTATCTGACTACTGGTTTCAGGGCATCTGACTGATAAGGTTCCCTATGCATCACTGTGGGTGAAACATTAGAGAGACTAAGTGGGAAAGGAAAAGAGAACGTTGAGATCAGTACAAGAGCATTCCCAGGTTCCAATGCCAGCTTCACCACTTGCTGGCTGTGTGGCCTCGAACAAATGGATTGACGTCTCTGAGCTTCAGGACCATTTTTTTAATCCTCCCACTGCCTGGTACCCAGAAACCTTTACCTTCCCAAGCTTTTGTCTTGGCGTTAAGTCATCATCATCACTGGGAATCCTCTTCTAAGATGCAAAAGAACTTTAAAAGCCCCCAACTCAGCCTTGAACATTTGAGAACAGACCCACGCATCAGAGAGAAAGAACCAGCTGTTTACCCTGATGACCAGAGACAACTCGTAAGTTTTGATGGTGGGGGTGGGGATGAGGGGGGGTAGAGCTAGAAGCCCAAAGAAGTTGCTCCCAGAGGAAAGGCGAGCAGGGCTGCTGACCGAGAGGGTCCTGAGGACAGTATCCAGGCCTCCATCTCTTCCATCTCAAACAACAGATAACATAGAGTATACTTTAAGTACTTACTTTCAGGCATCATGCTAAGGCATCCCACATTCCCTCTTCATGTTAACAAAAGCCCATCCAGAGATGACAAAACCAAGGTCCAGCAAGGTTAAATCATTTACTCAAGGTCACACCACCAGGAAGTACAAGGGAAGGGGTTTGGGGGCGGGGCTGGGGGGAAGGTTGAAATCCCAGAGCCTTTAGCTGACAACTGTGGCTAAGTGACAGTTCTTCAGAGGCACAGAGTTGGGGAAGGGAGGACCTGACAAAAAGCAGGGAGCAAGTATGAAAAGAAGTCACCGAAAGACAAGGCCCAGCCACTCCTCATTTGCTCTGGGGACGTGCCCCACACCGCAGCTGAGATCTCTCTGGGTCCCTGAGAAGGGCTGACTGGGCACCGACACCCTTCCCTCCTCGGCTCCTCTGGCTCCAGGTGGCCCAATGCACCCCAAACTGTTACCATGGAGATTACTTCTCTGGTGAGCAGAGCACGGCTGTTGGCAGGACGCGGAGGTCAAGGGCTGGACCAGGTCTGGGAGCGAGTGCTGGGGGCCCTGGCGATGTGGTGCCAGGGTCTGCCAGATGGCTGGGGGCAGGAGGCCAGCCCATCTCCATACGGCAGGTCCCCAGTGATGCCAGGGTCTGCCAGACTCTCCCCAAAGCTCCCGGGAAAACAATAACAAAAAGCACAGAAACACACATTTTTCTGTCTTTAATCGTGCCTCAGCTACTCGCGCAGCACGTAGTGTCGGCCACACGTTATGCAGGGTGGAGTGACGGGGAACGCACAGGACCCCGAAAACTCACCCACGAGTCCCCACTACAGAATAAGTCCCCCCAAATAAAATAGTGTCAGATCCCCGCAAGAGAGAAGATATGATTTAGCCCAATGAGAAGTCACTCCTGGGCTGGGTTTTTGTTTTGTTTTGTTTTGTTTTGTTTTGTTTTGTTTTGTTTTAAGATTTTATTTATTTATTTGACAGACAGAAATCACAAGTAGGCAGAGGGGCAGGCAGAGAGAGAAAGAGGAGGAAGCAGGCTCCCTGCTGAGCAGAAAGCCTGATTTTGGGGGGGGGGGGTCCATCCCAGGACCCTGAGATCATGACCTGAGCCGAAAGCAGAGTCTTTAACCCACTGAGCCACCCAGGTGCCCCCCTGGGCTGGTTTTTATTCCAGGGTTCTTTACCTGTCATGCACTAGTTTTCATATAAGCGCTAATAATAATAATGATCAGTGGGTGGCAGTGGTAGTAACAACTGATATTGAATCCACACATTCTGTGCCGACACAAAGGACCTGATACACGTCGACTCCTTTCGCCTTCACTCCCGGGGGACCACAGGCCATTATCATCCCATTTCACAGATAATGTGCCGAGGCTCAGAGAGGGTCATACTTTAACCCAGAGACACCCATCGGCCGTATTCACTTCCCATTGCCACTGTAACAAGTTACGATCAACACAGGAGCTGACGACACTGCAGATGTATTCTCCTTCAGTTCTGGAGGTCAGAAGTCCAAAGTCCGTCTCCCCAGGCTCCTGTCAAGGTGTCAGTCAGGTTGGTTCCTTCCAGAGGCTCGGAGGGGAGGATGCTCTTCCTCCCCTTCTCCAGCTTCTGGTGACTGACTGCCTGCCTCCCTGGGCCCAGGGTCCCTTCCTCTTTCTCCAAAGCACATCTGTCCAATCTCTGCTCCCACTGTCACGACAGACTAGAATCTGCGTCCCCCCGCCCAAAGTACGTGTGTGGAAACATAATGGATCCCCAGCGTGACTGTATTTGGGGGTGGGGCCTTTCTAAGGTTATCTAAGCCCCAGAGAGTCCCTCTCCCCTTCGATCAGGGGAGGACACAGCAAGCAGATGGCGGGGGCTGTCTATGAACCACGGAGCAGGACCCCACCAGTCACCAGAGCCGCTGTCACCTTGATCTTGGATTCCCAGCCTCCCAAATCGCATATGCTGTTTCTCACCCCCCCCCCCCCCCGTCTGCGGTATCAGTTCCAAAAGGATGGGACGGACAGAGCGGACGTGCTTCTTTTCACCCTGTCCCTCCCGCCTCCCTCTTATAAGGATCCTTGTGGTGGCAGTGGGCCCGCCAGATACTCCAAGAGGTTCTCCCTGTCTCAAGGTCCAAAACTTAATCGTACTTGCAAAGTCCCTTTTGCCGTATTGCATAACGTTCACGACTTTCAGAGATGCGGACATATTCGGGGGCCGTTGTTCGGCCCACCATAGCAGTGTGGCAGAGCCAGGATTCAAACCCCCAGGGCTGACTGCAGGGTCCATTCCCTGAATGAACTGGCCAGTGAGAGCATCTCTGACTCCTCATTCCTGGGTTGAGGGATGCCTGTGCTCTCTCCATCAACACGCTGCGGGGCTTCTCAGATGGCCAGGCCCTAACTGTTTAAAACTCGCAATGGGGGCTATATTCGGATATCAGCACCCTTGAGCATGGGTCTGAAGTACCCGTGGGCCTGGAGGTCAAACAGTCCTGCGTGTCAATCTCCACGTCGATCTCTACGAGCTCTGTGACCTTGGGCATGCACTCTGCCCTCTCTGAGTCTCAGTTTCTCCATCTGCAAAGTGGGCATCATGACCCCCATCTCCCAGAGCTACCGCGCAGGTTTGATGAAGCTGTGGACAGAGAGGGCTTCACAGACCCAGCACAGAGTGGGTGCTCAGCAGAGAGAAATTACTGTTGAAAGGGTAGAGCTCTGTCAGGAGCCCGCAATTCATGAAAACCTGGTTTCCAAGCAGCTGGGAATCTGCCCTTGGCTTTCACCCTGAAGATCTTGGAAGTTAAAAACTAAAACTCTCTCCGTGGGCCAGACTCCTCCTGGGACACTCTCTGGGGCCAGACCCTCCTGGGGGAGCCCCGAGCACAGACAAGAGAGCCCCGATCACAGGTGAAAAGTTTACCAAAACAAATGTGAAATGAAGCCACGCCCTGAGAGCAAAGAGAAACAACAGTCCCATCCTGCATCCCAGCCCCACTAAGGTGGTGTGTGTTCTGAGAACAAGGGTCACGTCACATTTAACCCCAATCACAGCAACAGCCTCTCCAAAGCCAGAAAGGCGATGTGCAAAATACTCCTTTCAGCCCTGACAAGGCATGGAAGTCTGTAATTAAAGGCTCCTGGAGTATTTCCAAATGAATAGCCCACCCCCCAAAAAATATTTTGACAGGAGGGGCTGAATTATTCAGTAGATGTTGCTCCTTATTTAAAGCAGAGCGTGGGTTGGCAAGAGGTTGTTTTGTTTCCACTTTATTTCTTCACCGGAGTCTCTACAGTCCGGATTTCATGACGGTTCCAAGAATGCCACACTGCAGATCCGGGGAAATCTGGGAGCAATGGCGAGGATGCTGGCGGATGCGCCTATATTTGACAAATGCTTCAGCCACTAGCCATATGCACATCCATTTAAATTAAGGAGGAGGAGGGACAGTTACCTTACAGCAGGCTCCTAATTTCATTGAGAGGACTCTAATTATTTTCCCTTTTTTTTCTCCTTCCTGGGCAGAACGATGCCAGTTATATAAGAGTATTTCTATTTGCTGGAATTAAACATTAAGTAAGAAAGGGATGACAGTGATTTCTCTCCAAGATGCTCTGGATGGGAGAGGAAGGATCTCTTCAGGGCTAAAACATTCCCAGGAGAGAGGCAGAAATGGCTTTCCTAGAGTGGAATTTTTACCTTTCCCAGAGTAGTAAAAAGAATGTTCAGCTGGCTGTATCTGATTGTGGTAGTGGTTACATGACTGCATTCGTTTGTCTAAATTCATAAAACTATGGGTCCGTGAACCAGCCCTATCATATTAAAATGAAAAGATATAATTGCAACTGATAAAACTGTTGAGCAAATTAAAAGGTAAGAAAGAAGCATGTTTGAGGATCTGCCTAAACTGGTCCCTGGGACTATTTCTGCTTCCTGAAAAAGCTTAATTCTCTAGGTGTGCCTTGAACCAGTATTTACTGAGCACCTACTAGATTCAAGGCACTGTTCTAGGCACTGGGAAAGCAGCAATAAATGAGATCCTCATCCTCAAGCTGAGGAGAGACAAACTGTAAACAAGAAAGTACATACATATATTATAAGACAATCTCAGACAAGAGTAAGTGTTATGAAGACAACAAAATAAGAAAATGGATTGCAGAGGGACTGGATGAGGAGCTACTTTAGGTAGATTAAGGAAAGCTTCTCAAAGGAAGAACCATTTGAACTAAAATCAGAAGGATAAGAGGGCCCAGCCACAAGGAACAGCAAGTGCAAAGGCCCTGTGGTAGAAAGAGAAGACTGGCATAGTGTGGCTGGAACCAAATGAGCCAGGGTAGGGTGATGATGAAGAAGGGGAGTTGGGGAAAATGATATGGGAGAGGTGGTCAGGGTCAGATTATTCCTACCTTATAGGCTGTATGGAGAACCTGAGTTGTATTCTAAATGTAATGGAAAGATATTGGTATGTTTCAAAAAAGCATGCAAAAGTGCAAGCAACAATTACTCCAGTGGATAACGGAGACACGTTATCCTTCTGGGAGATATGTTAACCCTTCTGTCACCACAGACACCAGGACCATTTGTCCACTATGCGTCAGACTTGTCCTGGTAACTGATTTTCCAGAGAGTATGGCTGAATCTGCTTCCCATCACTGGGATACTTCTAAATAATATGATACAAATGGCAGGTTGGTTTGGGGGGCATGATCTGTAATTTATTTAAGATCTATTACCAGGCACTTAGTCTAAGCACTGGGAATTCAGTAGTGCAGAAAGCAACCCAGTCCATCCTCACACAGAGTTCTGTCGCCAATGCCAGAAGGTGGCAGGGCTGGGGAAGTACCAGAGATGTGACAGCACCGAGGAGCACCTAATGCAGACATGAGGAAATCTGGGGAGGCTTCTCCAAGGAGGTAAACTGAAGGACAAGCAGAAAGGGAAAGGGGAAAAGAAATGACATTCTAGAATCAATGAAACAAGATGGGATTGGGAGGGAGACAAAGCATAAGTGACTCTTAATCTCACAAAACAAACTGAGGGTTGCTGGGGGGAGGGGGGTTGGGAGAAGGGGGGTGGGGTTATGGACATTGGGGAGGGTATGTGCTTTGGTGAGTGCTGTGAAGTGTGTAAACCTGGCGATTCACAGACCTGTACCCCTGGGGATAAAAATATATGTTTATAAAAAATAAAAAATTAAAAAAAAAAAAGAAATGGCATTCTAGACAGACAGAATGTCATGTGCAAAGGCCCAGAGTCACAGGGGAAACTGAAGAGACATCGTTACAACTTGACCGGAACAGAGAATGAGAGAATGTGAGGGAAGGGTGTCAGCAGGGCCTTGTAAATCCCACTGAGGGACTTGGAATTTATCCCAGGAGTCCTAGGGAGCTGTGGAAAAGATTCGAGCTGCAGGAGAACTGGACGATCAGATGTGCTTGTTAGACAGGTCAAGCCATGTGCAGGTGGTGAAGAGACGGGCCGTGGGTGAGACAAAGACGACAGGACCTGGGGACTCCAATGAGGAGATGGCATAGTCATTCAGGTGAGAGACCGCAAGAACCCCACCTAGAGGGGTAACACTGCAGATGAGAGAGGAAAATGGATTCCTGAGCCATGAATGAGGCAGATTCAACAGGATTGATGACTGGAGGGATGCTAGGATGGGGACCGGTGGGGTCAAGGATACACTGCACATTTCTAACTTACAGATGAATTGTATAACGGTGCCACCTGACACAAAACTGTCCTTGAAGGGTTGGGGAAGATGATGCCCAAGAAAAACCCAAAGGTGCATTGTCCAATACAGTAGCCGCAAGCCACATGTGGCTCCGGAGTACTTGAAATGGGGCGGGTATGACGGCAGACATGAATTTTTCTTCCTTTTATTTCATTTTAATTGCAAAACCGAGATCCGATTTGGCTACCAGAAAAGTTTTTAAGTATGTTCGAGACTTAGTAATGTGAGTCGACTTTGCCAGTTGTAAATTTTATGAAATCTAAATCCAGATCAAATATTTCTGATGAAAATTTGGCATACGGATTGAAATGTGCCATAAGTGTAAAGTACAGACGAGTTTTCAAAGATTTAGTACAAAAAAAGAAAAGGATCGTGCCTCTGTTTCAGGTCTGTCTTCAAAGCAGACTGTATGTTGACTACAGAGGCTCGGGTCCCTGAGAATCACGGACCACAATCAGCTTCCACAAGCGGACTGGCATTTGCCTGGTATTAAGTCCTAGCATCTCAGATGCTGATTCCCGCAAATATCCTAATGAATTAACATCCCATTTGAAAGCAGAAGTCCTTAATTAATTAAATAAACCATTAAGGGTGGCCGGTTAGCTCAGTTGGTTAGAGCGTGGTGCTAATAATTAAATAAACCATTAACCCTGAAAACAAAAGTGTTTCCCAAAGCACAATACATAAATTTGCTAATTTCATGCAATAACTATTTACTCAGAAACTACCACGGGCTGGACACTTGTTAACACTGTGTATTCATTAACTGTTGCTATGTAACAACCATCCCAAACCTCAGCCAACAACCATTGACTTCTCACGCACACACAGGTCAGCATATTAAGGTTAGGCTCAGCTGGGGCAGCTCTGTTCCATGGGTCTCTCCGCCCCTTTGGACCTGTGGTCCCATGACTTCCCCCTTACTCCTGCCAAAGGAAGGCATATTGGCTGACCCCAAAGTCCAGGGGTAAGGAGACACAGGGTGTCCCAGAAGTTTTAGCGCAGTTTTAAGGTTTTGTTGTTTATTTGTTTTTTTAGATTTTGTTTATTTATTTGACACAGAAAGAGATCACAAGTAGGCAGAGAGAGAGGGAGAGGCAGGCTCCCCGCTGAGCAGAGAGCCCCATGTGGGGCTCTATCCCAGGACCCTGAGACCATGACCTGAGCCAAAGGCAGAGGCTTACTTAACCCACTGAGCCACCCAGGCGCCCCAGTTTTAGGTTTTGTTTTGTTTTGATTTTTGAGTGCAGCTTGAAGTTTTCAAAACCTTGAAAGTATACGTGCTACAAACGTAGAAAACCCACCACTTGAAATTTTATTTAACTTTGCTTTGATGCTTATATGGTATCTAACTTTGAGTACAAAATTTATAAATTTTTTTGGTTCAATCCCTCTGATTGAAGATGACAAATGTTGACTCAAATGAGTCACTTGCAAAGTGACATGAGCGAGGACTTGACTTAACAAAGAAGAAATAATTCAGGTCAGTGTCACAGCTTACAAAGAAATGTGTGCAAGGAGCTTACATTCTGGTTGGAATGTTAAGTGGAGGAGGGTAGGCACTGGTTATGGTATGTGCAAAAAGAAACACAAATAAATATTTTTTTAAATGGTATTTTGGACTTCTATTTCTAAAAATAAACCTGTGCTAAACAGCATGCTGCCACAGACATCACTTCGCTGACCTCCCACGACAACAAAATGAAATAGATAGATGTTAAATATGAAGATCAGAGAGGGTGAGTGGCTTTGCCAAGATCACACAGTAAGTGACTGAATCCAGATTCAGTCCCCGATATGATTACAAAGCTTGTACTGTTAACCTCTTGACTGGATACTGAGTTCCCAAAATTAAATGTAACAATAATCCAGAAGAGAGAGAAGGAACTGAAAGTATTCATGAAAGAGAAACCCTTTTTCTCTGGGTCCCAGAAGTTGGAGTTTGTTAAAAAGAAAACCACAGGTCCAAAATGGCATCACTTAAGCCAAGTCACCAAACTGGAGTTTCAGACCTAACCGAATTACACTTTGAACCTCCCCCAGAAATGTATATAGTCCTAACTGATTAGTCAGGAATTTTCTGGTCAGCACCAATAAGGTAATCTGTCACAAGGGTCCTCTCTGTCCCCCCCAAAGAAGATGAAGTAATCCACCTACTAAGACCTTTTTGCTCCAAACGAAGAGGACTGCTCCTGAATCCTTTTTTCTGTTTATAACTTCCTTGTCCTGCCTTTAAAAAGTCTTCCCTCTCTGCAGCTAGGTGGGATGCTGCCTAAGAATTAAATGATAATTAATCATTTAATAATTATTTAAGAAGGGTAGTGAGATCTTCAAATATAGTAGGCTGAATTTTTTTTTAACAAATTTGACAAACAAAAAATAAAATAAAATAAAATCAAGGGAAGGAGAGGCAAAAAGCCACGGAAAATGGACTGAACAGAGTGAATCAGCATGGGGAGGCAAAGTTTAAAGTCCCAGAGCCCGTGCAGGGAGGACCAAGCCACCCACTTTGGCTTCCCAAGAAAGTTGAGATCAGATTCCAGGCTGAGGAGTCTGTACTCGATGCCATAGAGGCAATGGGGAGGTGCTGAAGGTTTTATAGCAAGAAAGTGAGCTCCAAGCAAACTGCCTTTCTGGTTAGCCAAAAAATGAACAGTGAGCTGAGCAGAAAGCAGTGCATTTAAGAGACAAGAGCCACCCCCCTCTCCAAAAAAAAAAAAAAAAAAGAGAGAGAGAGAGAGAGAGACAAGAGTCCAGGCCAGAATCACAGTGAGGCATTTCGAGGGGCAAGAGAAACCGGAGAAGAGAAGCTAAAAACAATACTGTTCATTGGTGTGGGTGAGTTTCAGCAAGAGGCACTCTGAGGGGGTATTTTGTTCATCAAGTACAGTGAGGACAGGAAAGGCATTCCTTCACGGGGTGCCAAGCTCCCCTTCAAACCCTTCAGACACTCAAATTCAGGTAAGTGATTAAAAAGCACTTTGTACAACTGAGTGCTTCTCTCCCTCTCAGCTATGCCATTTGGTATGTCTTCAAATTAACATAAAACTGCATTAGCCAGTTTCCTGAGACAATGGGAAGGGAAAGAAATCCCTGGTTGCTTTTTACTATGCCCTGTTAGAGTGCAAAGGGAAAAGAAGGGGTAATTATGTACATCAGTATATTGCTCAATCCCTGCATTAAAAAAAAAAAAATCTGAACAATCCCTCTGGCTTCTGTTAATTCTGTGCAACTATTATCTAAAATTATTATAGCAAGCAAAAGCAAGCAGGAAATACTGAATAGATTTTTTTAAATAAACAGTTTGGGTGTGCTGCATAGACAATCGGGGGCGATGGATTGTTCGAGATGAAAGAAATTATGCAATCAACACCCCCCTCATTTTATAAGGGAAAGTAGCTAAGGAGTCAAGCGACTTCTCCAAGACCCACAGCAAGCTGGGATCCTGGTGTGTGGGGGAAGTGGCTTCTCTAAGGGCAGATGTGTTGTTAGAAAAGTCAGGTACCTCTTCATGAAATGTTGACTGTCCGCCACCCTCTAAGCTACATACTTTTTATGAATTATCTAATCTGTGTAACAGTCCAATAAGATGGATACTTTTCATCCCCATTATACAGATGAGAAAACCAAGATTCAAAGCTGTAAAGTTGCTTGTGCAAGGCCCCACAGCTAGTACTTGGTGAAGCTAGGATTTGAACCCAACTCTAATATGCTCTTTTCACAAGAGTATTTGCAAATTATAATGTTAACTCTGAAGAAGACCAGCATATGCCACCCCAAAATATCCCACTCTGGCATAAAGATTATTTTGAGCTAAAGGCAATCGAGAAAACAAGACACAGGAAAAGCTCTCTGTCCTCCGTCTTTCTGACTCAAAGCAGGCCATACATTTCCCTTTGTAAAAGTGACATAAGTTTCCATTTGTAAAAGTGTCCCTCCCCCTCTCCCACACCAGGAAAAGGAGATCATCACAGATGACTTGAGTCTGCATAATGATCCCTACTAAACAATCCTTATCCATTATACATTGCCTAATTACCTTCCCATAGTTTACCACCTCTAGGGGTCAAAACTCCCATTTCCTTTGTCCAGTCACCTCTCCCCAATTTATTACCCATTGTTAAAATAAGTCCCCAATCTAATCTCTTCTTTGGGTTTTTAGATCTTTTCTATGAAATCCTGTGCACATAAAAATAGTAATATGAATAAAATTTGTATGCCTTTTCTCTTTTGTTAGTTTAATTCACAGGCCTCATGATAGAATCTAAGAGGGTGGAAAAAAATATTTTTCTCCCCTACAACTCCCAAGACCGCAAGCTCCTATGGCTTGTCCCACTGCTGGGCCCAGTAGGAAGACAGAGGAGCGGCCTGTGGGGAAGAAGAAGCCAGCCCTAACCCAGTACTAAGAGAAGGAAGAAGCATAAATAAGTGATGGCTCAGCACTCAGCTCATCCAGAAGATGAGATCACTTGCTCCCATTTATTAAAGGGTTTTGGGGAGAATTGAGTGACATCCTGTATATAAATTAGCTTTGAAAACTGGCAAATTATACAAAGGATGAATAAACAGACCCTTATTATTATTTTATCCAAAAATTACCCCAAAATCTCAGAGACCTGAGAGATCTTAAAGAAACAGGAAGAGAATAAAAAAGCTCTTTGAGCACTCTACAATGTTACAAATGCTACCTGTTAAAAGAAAAATCCCAAATTCACTCAGAGTCTACTGACTTTTGGTTTACACACAATCTACACGGAAAGTTACAGGGAGAAATCACAGTAGAGTGAAAA
This sequence comes from Mustela nivalis, assembly GCF_964662115.1. Lineage (NCBI taxonomy): Eukaryota > Metazoa > Chordata > Mammalia > Carnivora > Mustelidae > Mustela > Mustela nivalis. The sequence continues at coordinate 10,248,173 of NC_139033.1, forward strand.
GAGAAGATTATAGAGCCCTCTTGGGCTTGTGGTTGAATCTGACCTCTAACACTTATGAGCTGTATCAACTTCAGCATGCCACCACACCTCTCTGAGTATGCTGGTTTTAAAATATGTTTACTGGGGTGCCTTGGTGGCTCAGTGGGTTAAAGCCTTTGCCTTCAGCTCAGGTCATAATCCCAGGGTCCTGGGATCAAGCCCCGCCTTGAGCTCTCTGCTCAGCGGGGAGCCTGCTTCCCTTCCTCTCTCTGCCTGCCTCTCTGCCTACTTGTGATCGCTGTCTGTCAAATAAATAAATAAAATCTTTTAAAAATATGTCTACTGATTCACTGATAGTCCACTTTTCAGGAGGTAGAAGCTACTTCTCCTCCCCTTCTAAAAAAGAGAATAAAGTAGAATTGACATTGGACAGCTTCAAAGACCAGGTCATAAAAGGCATTATGGCTTCTATCTTTATCTGTCCTGGATCATTCACTCTGGGGGAAGCCAGCTGCTATCACGTGAGGTCACAGGAGCTCTATGGAAACATTCAAGAAGCAAAGAACTGAGCCCTCCAGCCAACAACCACGTGAGTGTGCCATCTTGAAAGTGAAATCTCCAGCCACAGTCAAGCCTTCAGATGACTGCAGCCCCCTGCCACATTCTGACTGCAAGCTCATGAGAAACCCTCAGCTAGAACCATCCTTCTAAGCTGCTCCTGAAAGACTGACCCTCAGACACTATGAACAATCATTAATGTTTGTTGGTTCAGGCTGCTACATTCTGGATTAATCTGTCATACAACAGTAGATAACTAATACATCAAGCCACAGTTTCTCCATCTGTAAAATGGGAATAATAACTGAGAATAGAGAACACAAATAAGAATATGTAAGATGTCTTAGAGATGCCTGGCACATGGCAGTCAAATTTATGTTGGTTTCCTTTCCCACATTGCAATCAATTACACCTGAGAGCATACCTGCAGAATGGATAGAGAGCTGACTTTCACAATATGGAGAAAAGTGAAGTTGTCTCTGTGTCCTCTTTTAGAAAGCAAAACAATTTTTAAAGCAGGTGACTGTTAGAAGGACTGTCCTTAAAAATCACCCTCAATAAAATAGAAGTTTTACTAACATACTAGAAAATATTAACACACACAATCCTTGACTTGGGACAGATTGAGGTTCCAGGTTATCAGCTCTGCCACTTTACCAGCTGTGCACCCTTGGGAAAATTACTTAACCTCTCTGAACCTCATGTTCTGCAAATAAGTATAGATGACCTCAGGGCGTATGTTTCAGTCACCTGGAAAATATACTTATTTAGAACTCCTCCTATCTTGGCATTCCAGATAATAGGGCCAGTTGCTGCAAGACCAGAGCTGACTGCCTAGTAAATTTGGCTTCTCCTGTCTTTCACAACCCAAGATGTATACACACATGCACACGTGTGTCCACACACACACCAACAGGCAGTATACTAGAGGGAGTGAAGGGAAGATTATGTAATATCCCCCTTTCCCTTCAAAAGTGCTTTTGCTACTCATTTTAATTAAGCTTCACTTTTATAAGTATCTTGGAATTGGAGTAGGGTAGCCCCATCATATGCTTTGACTTGTCTAAGCCCTGCCCTAACTAAGAAATTGGCCCAATTTCTATGGTAATGAGAATACCTCTCTCCTCCTATCCCTCCCTTCAATGGAATAAAAGAGCCATTTGGATGCCTGGGAGTGTTTGGAAGTGGACAGGTCATAAAGCCAGGCAGGTAAAAGTAATTAAAACACTGTTGTAGAGGTGCACCTGGGTGGCTCAGTCAGTTAAGCATCCAACTTGTGATTTCATCTCAGGTCATGATTGCAGGGTCCTGAGATCAAGCCCCACATGGGGCTCCACACTGGGCAGGAGTCTGCTTGAGGATTCGCTCTCTTTCTCTCTCCTTCTGCCCCTTCCCCCACTTGCACTCTCTCTCAAATAAATAAATCTTTTTTTAAAGATTGTATTTATTTATCAGATAGAGATCACAAGTAGGCAGAAAGAGAGGGGGAAGCAAGCTCCCTGCTGAGCAGAAAGCCTGATTTGGGGGTTGATCCCAGGAGGCTGGGATCATGACCTGGCCAGAAAGCAGAGGCTTTAACCCCCTGAGCCACTCAGGTGCCCCTCAAATAAATAAATCTTAAAAACAAAACAGAACTACTGATGGAGAAAGGTAGGCTCTTTTGACATGCAAATTGAAGACCTCAGCTGCCTGGAAGCTCTGTTTTGAGCCACACTAGGAAGAAATGAGGTGGTTGCAGGGAAAGTGTGGGTTCAGGAAAGTTAAAGAACCTCATTTGGAAAGGGGAGCTCAAGAATACAGAGAGAGCCCCCCCCCAGACCCTCTCCCCATGGCTAGGGTAGCAAAAGATTAAGAAATGCACATCCCCAAAATATCCAAAGGCTCTCATGTGTCCCCCCACAACTGCACCGCCACTGCCTCCACAGAGGGAGTACAATGTACAAACACTCGGAATTTGGTATTTGCAATCCCAGGCATGCTGGTGTACTTCTACTACCTATTTGTGTAACGTGTATGTCTAACCTGATATAATTTCTTTGCATTTTTTTTTAAAGATTTACTTATATGAGAAAGAGAGAGAAAGGGTGCATGCACAAGTGGGGAGAGAGGCAGAGGGAGAAGGAGAAAGAGTCTCTCCAGCAGACTCCCCACTGAGCACAGAGCCTGATACAGGGCTCAATCCCAAGACCTTGACCCCCAAGATCATGCCCAGAGCCAAAGTCAGGAGTCCAATGCTTAACCCAATGAGCCATGTGGGCGCCCCGCTTTGCATATGTTTAGACTTTATGTAAATAATATTCTGTGTGCATTTTTGTGCAACATTCTGTTATTGCCCTTGACATTATGTTTTTTGGAGACTCACCCCTGTTGATTCACAGAGTTCTAGCTCATTCATTTTCAGTGGCATGAATCTAATGTATATATCCACTTTCCTGTTGATAAGGAGCTAATTTACATCCACAACCCCAAATATACTGTGAAGAAGATTATAAAGGGAAATGGAATGAAATACTGAAGGCGCCTGTTTTTAGAGCTCTGCTGTATGAAATGAGCCAAATATTTTTCATATCTACTCAAAGGGTTGTTGTCATAAGGATTAAGGAACATGATGATAATAAAGTTTAACATTGATCAAGTGCTTACAGCCCACCCGGCTTCAGGCTTAGACCTTCGCATTTATTGGGTGTTTGATCTTCAAACAACCCTGTTAAGGGAGCAGCTAATCTTGTCCCATTTTACAGATGAGGAAACTGAGGCTTGGAGAAGAAGATCAAAGTTGCTCAAAGGAGGCAACAGTGTGACTCAGAGTCCTTGAGAACACTTCACTCTACACTCAAAACTAGAAAAGGACTCAGGGCAGAGTCTGGCACAGAGGGAGCACTCAATAAATGGTACTTGTTGTTATCAGTAATAATGAGCCATTTTGAAGCCAGGCAGAATTATCAGAGCTGGCATTAATTATTCAGCTCACCTGGAGAGAGTGGCTTGCAGTATAGTCTGTATTTAAATTAAGAGGAAAAAAAACAGATGACTGAGTGAATCAACCTTTCCCAAAATCTGATTCTAATTATACCCCCAGGGAGTGCACTAAATCTGCAAACACTGGAAAAATTGCACCACTCTGATTTAGAATATGTGTTATGCAATTCTGTTTAACCAGACTGAGGGTTCAGGGTTCAGAAATAGTGCACTTAGTTAAGGATATATGCCATACCAGCGTTGGGAAGAAAGAATTTTCTCCGCACTTCAAGGTCCTTCTGGCTGGATTAAGAATCAAATTGACGTGGGACAGATTAACAGGTGAAAATCAAATTTAACAGCATATATATGAGGAATCCACACAGACATGGAAATTCCAAAGACAGTGAGGCAACATTATGCTTCTAAGAGGTAAGGAGAGGGGTAGGAATCTGAAGATACAAAGGAGAGATGGACTATTAGAAAGAAGGTGAAAGGAGGTATCTGGAAAACAAAGGTTGCTCTATTATGCAGGTAAGTGTTTTAGGTAAAAAGGAATCTCTGTTAATAGCACTCTTCCTGGTGCAAGCAGGTAGTTGAGGGAAAGATAAAGAGATTTTCCTTAATCTGGTGGGTTTTAATTGCTTTAAACTCAAAATAATGTTCATGCAAAAAGGGGTCTGTCCTGGGGCAACCCACCCTTAGCCCCTACACCAGGCAAGATAGACAGTGCTAAATCCTCCATGCCTATTAACTCACTCAGTCCTCACAGCAATCCAGGAGGCAGGGACTGTTGTCATCCCATGGTACACACAGGAGGCTGCGGCTGTTGGGAGGGGGGTGGGGGGGCGGGCTTCAAGCCACTTACCTAAAGTCACTGGTCACTGGGATAGTTGGTGGTTGTGACATTATAAGACATAAATATTTGGTCTCTGTCTCCAGTTCCTGACACTGAACTCCTAAAACCCTTCTGGTTTCCTGAGTGATGGGGTGCTAGGAGCATCTTTTGTTATATCTCCTGTTCCTGACACTGGAGCATCTAAGACCCTTGGAATCCTTACAGTGATGTGTCTTTTTGTATGTTAATGAATATAACTGGTGGCTGGGGGCCCCCACTTACCTTCAGGCCAGAGGGCTGGTCACCAGAAAGACCAAGGCCTGATTAGAAGGTTGGAACTTTCAGCCCAGACCCCCTTCCCAAACTCCAGAGAGAGGAGGGGACTAGAGACTGAGTTAATTGCAATGGCCAGTGATTTCATTAATTGTGTTTACATAAAGGAATCTCCATAAAAATCCTAAACAGAAGGGTTTGGAGAGCTTCTAGGTTGGTGAATGCATCCATATGCCAAGAGGGTGGAAACCTCAACTTCACAGATAAGAGCTCCTACACTTAGATATCTCACCATATGAAGATATTTCTCCATCTGGCTGTCCAACCAGATCTTTTATAATATCCTTTATAATAAACCAGTAAACATAAGTAAAGTGTTTCCCTGGCTTCTGTGAACCAATATAGCAAGTTAGTCAAACCCAAAGAGACTATTAGGGGAACTCCCAATTTATGGTCAGTTGGTCAGAAGCACAGGTCACAACCTGGAACTTGCGACTGGCATGTGAACTGAAGGGAAGGGCAGTCTTGTGGAACTGAGACTTTAACCTGTGGGGTCTGTGATAACTAGAGTCAGAATGGAGCCAGCTGGTGTCCAGAGAGTTGGAGCATTGCTTGATGTAAGGGGAAAAAAAAAAAAAAACACACATTTGGTGTCATTAGTGTGATTAGAGAGACTAAGTTTTCCCTTTTAGAGGCAGACACAGTGTGCCTGACTGCTGGTCACTCTGCAATGGGCAGGAGCAGGGCAGGTAAATCCCAAATTTCCCCACCCTCTAGCAAAGTTTGGGAACACTGCATTTAAACTTTAAAAACGTATTGGAGGGTTGGGGAGAAGGGTGATGGGACATCACTAATAGTTTGCTTATTACCTGATTGTATTTATTATGCTATTCCAACAAAAATAAATTTACTTTTGCAATTAAAACCTTTAAGTTTTAAAGAGCACCCCCCAAAAAATAAAATCAGGTGAGCAGGTTGCAAAAGGCCATGGGATCCCAAGCTCTAAATAATCCATACATTTGTAAATCAAATTACAATCCAAATTCTGATCAGCAAGGTGTACCTTCTTGCAATCCAAATTCTGATCAGCAAGGTGTGCCCAGGGTAGGGTCCCATTTAAACCCTATAGAACTTGACAAGAGATGCCCTCAGTTCAAATATAAAAATATTAAAACATAACCATGTAAAATAAAATATATAAAGAACCATAAGTTGAGTTGCCACTGACTAGCTCACGTATGTTATAATGTGCATAGTGCTTCATGAAATCAAACATGTGTCAACTTCAATTATATAAAGTCAAACTCCTAGAACCACAAAGTAGAAAGGTGATTGCCAGGGGGAAATGAGGAGTTATTGGTCAACAGATATAAAGTTTCAATTAGAAAAATGAATAGGTTCTGAAGATATAACATGATTATATGTAAGATGTAAGGTGATTATAGTTAATAATACCATATTATCTAATAATAATACTGTATTATCTACTTGAAATCTGCTAAAAGAGTAAATCTAAACTGTCCTCACCACACATAAACACACACACACCCACAAATGGTAACTATCTGAGGTCACAGATGTGTTCATTAATTTGATTATGGTAATCACATCACAATGTATACACATATTAAATCATCTCATTGCACAGCTTCAGAAGAAATGTACAACCTAAATATATACAATTTTTACTTGTCAATCATACCTCAGTAAAGCAAAAAAAAAAAAAAAAAAGAAAAGAAAAAAGAAATAAAATTTAAAATGTTTTTGGGGCACCTGGGTGTCTCAGTGGGTTAAAGCCTCTGCCTTCGGCTCAGGTCATGATCCCAGGGTCCTGGGATCGAGCCCCACATCAGGCTCTCTGCTTAACAGGGAGTCTGCTTCCTCCTCTCTTTCTCTCTGCCTGCCTCTCTGCCTACTCGTGATCTCTATCAAATAAATAAATAAAATATTTTTTAAAAAATAGAATGCTTTTAATTGTATGGTTTTCTTTTCATATTGCAGAGGCCACACTTCTTTTTTAGGTACAATCATTCTCATTGGCCCTTGTAAGGCTGCACATGTACGTTTTCTTTCCATTTTGGACATGTATTTTATTATATAGATATTTCCAGCAGAGCTATCATTAAGTACCTTTATCAGGAGATGCCTATGAGAATCTAAATTGGAAAACAGCTTGTCCTCCAAAACCACAATACACTGAACAACCACCAGCCGGGCCTCAGCATACAAGGTGTGGGGCCACCCGAGGCAGAGTCCAGCAACCCCCATGTGTGGATCTAGATGAACAACAGGAAATTTTGCAGGTGTAGATTTAAAGCATGACCCCAAATGACAAGCGACTTTCTTTGGCAGTACCCAAACGAGACACCAGCACTGGACCGCAAGGCCCCTGCTGGATAAAGCGGCTCTCCTCCGGGCCATGTGAACAGAAAATCCACTTTATCTTCCTACAGGGACCCTATGACTCACTTTTGTATTCCTCCACATCGGCTCTGCTAATATGTCAAAACCAATGCAGCAGGCGATGTGGAAAGAGCTGACAGCCGAACGCCAAGAAGACAAATGATGAATGGCTGCCGCCTGGAACAAAGAGGTTAATTACTGGCATCTAACATATCTGAGGGGAAGATGTTACACACCCGTATTACCAATTAACCTCACCTCTAAGAAATCGCCATCACTGCAATTAATAGAAAATGCCTGTCATCCTAATTACGAGGTCTACACAAGAGGCCAGCGTTAGGCGTGGAGATGTCTTTCATTACCTCCTCCAGGTTGGTTCTGATTTTTTTTTTTTTTTGCATCCTTTTTGTAAGTTGCACTCAGTTCTACTTCCTCCTTAAAATTGTCCCTTGAAATGGTTGCTGCCGCCAGGTGTTCTGTACATAACTTTCACTGAGCATCCACTACCTGCAAAGTACCGTGTCAAGCACTTCCTAGATATTTCCCCCTCTTACGCCCACTTCACTTATTCCTGGTCCCCGCCTGGTGCAACTTTTCACTTTCCAGCTTCCAAACTTGGTCTAAGAAATTCAGTTTTGCCAAGTACTCCCATGAAGGGGCCATCGTACTTGACTCCTACCAGCCTAACTTACAAGAGAGCAATGCATCAATCCGGTTGCCAATTTACTGACTGCTGTTGAGAACCAGAAGGGCTCAGGGGAATAAATTCATCTTCTCTTCTCAGTACATGTCTTCTTGTTTGCAAATCTCTACAGCAAGCCATAGTGTACACTGTTGGTGTCCCTTTCACCATCCCTCACACATTGAGTTCATAACTTCTATATATACCTGTGATTCTTTGCCAGGATTTTCTCTGGTTGCCAAAGCAGGTTAATCCAGTATGGAGAGCAGGTCAGAAGTGTCAACGAGAAAACAAGACAATGCCCCCAGGAGAAGTCTCAACCAATGGCTGCTGTGAGTAAGGGAGAAGTGCTTCCACATGTTTACCATGAGCAACTCGGAAACATGTGCTTCACAGCCTCCCAGAGCCCCAAGCAAGACTGAGCCTAGCTGGCCCTCAGCAAAACACTACAGCTTACTGCCCTTCTCTGTCTCACTTACCCCCTGACGAGTGCTTCATGGAATCACCTGCCAAATGAAGTCCTTGCACTGAGACGCTTGTCTCTGGGTCTGCTTCTGGGGGCCCCAGCTGAAGACAGACATTGTAGGTTGTCCTGTGATCCAGGAGTCAGTTGGATATCAGCTTGATATATCAATATCAAGCCCTTCCATTTTAGGAATTTATCTGATGCCCAGGCAGGTTGTCTTGCTTGTAGGTCTAGGAACTCTCTTTTCTAAACAATTCTGGACACACACGCTGATCAGTCTGGCCTCCCTGGACTTGCTCCTACAGATTCTCAATTAACACCATCTCTCTGCAGAGAACAACCCAAAGGATCAGACTTTTGTGCTTTTAATTACAATCTCAATCCAGGAACCTTCCTGACATGGGTGGGAGGGAGTCCTGGGGCTCAACAAATTCATCAGTCACACACATAGTCCCCAGTAGATTTTTAATTATGCAAGTACACATTAAAATATTCCCTTTTATGTAAGAATTGAAACAAGACAGATAAGGCTAACATCCCTCTCGAGCACAACCTTTTCCCAAGAATCAAAGTTCCAATCTCCCCACAGAGGTTACTGTTGTGGTCAGTTTAGTGTGTACATCTCCAGGCTTTTTCCTATGAATTTACACAGACAGACTAAGTTGCAGAAGAAGTTTGGGTAGGGAGAGGTTGGTATTAATGGCCTCCTGCCGTACTCAGGCTCCACTACACTAGCAACGAACAATAGAAAAAGGAAATTTAAAATGCATCACTGGGGCACCAATCTGGCTCAGCCAGTGGAGCATGGAGCTCTTGATCTTGGGGTCATGAGGTCAAGCCCCACATTGGGTGTGGAGTCTACTTAAAAAGTAAACAAATAATAAAATAAATAAAATAAAATGTCATTTACCATACAATCAAAAAATACTTTTAATCTGAACAACTTCAACAAAAGATAAGCAAGATTTCTACTGAGAACTACAAACGTTGCAGATAGAAGTTAAAGAATATTCACATAAATAGAGAAATGTCCCATGTCAGTGGGTTCTTGAGATTTTAGTTCTCCCCAAAATGATCTATGGATTTGCTGGATTCCCAATCAAAACCTACTAGGTTTTTTTCATTGAAATTTATAAGCAGATTCTAAAATTTATAAGGAAATGCAAAGACTCTACAAAAAAAAAAAAAATCAAGCAACAGAGAAGAAAGACAAAGAGAAAACTTAAACCAGCAGATTTCAAGTCTTCCCTAAAGCCATAGTTATTAGGGTTTTGTGGTGTTGGCACATGATAGACAAATAGAGGAATGGCACAAAATAAAGTTGTAGGGCAGAACCACACATAGACAGTCATCTGATTTACAATAAAGGCATTGTTGTTGTACAGAAGGATTATTTGAATAAATGATGCTGGATCAAGTGGTTATTCATATGAACAAAAAAAAGAAAGAAAGAAAAAGAAACACCTTGGGGTACCTGGATGCCTGTGTGGGTTAAAGCCTCTGCCTTCAGCTCAGGTCATGATCTCAGGGTCCTGGGATCAAGCCCCACATTGGGCTGTCTGCTCAGGGGGGACCCTGCTTCCCCCTCTTTCTCTGCCTGCCTCTCTGCCTACTTGTGATCTCTGTCAAATAAATAAATAAATAAAATCTTCTAAAAAAAGAAAAAGAGGGGCGCCTGGGTGGCTCAGTGGGTTAAAGCCTCTGCCTTTGGTCATGATCTCAGGGTCCTGGGATCAAGCCCTGCATCAGGCTCTCTGCTCAGAGGGGAGCCTGCACCCCCGCCCCCACCTGCCTCTCTGCCTACTTGGGATCTCTCTCTGTCAAATAAGTAAATAAAATCTTTAAAAAAAAAAAAAAGAAAGAAAGAAAGAAAAAGAAAAAAAGAAACATCTTGATTCCCTACCTCACACCACATACAAAAATTAATTCCAAAAAGAATACAGATACACTTAACATAGTCTTCATCTTGCTTTTCTCACTCAGTGATATGCTTAGAGGATCTACCCTTCTCTGTACATAACTACCCTACTTAATTTTTTTTAATGACTGCCACTTACCCCATGCCAGGATATACCACGGTTTATTGAACTGTTCCTCCCACACAAGTATATGTACTTTCTCCAGTAGCATCAGAGAAGTGGAATTTCTCAGTCATTTCCTTCAGACCCATTATATTCTGTTTCTCCAAATTCACTCTGTCAACATTAGTGTTATGGTTGCCCCATGGAAGGTGGAATCAAAACCCTACCCAAAGTTGGTTTGGATGTCAAGATTGATGACGCCACACAGGCACCAAGAGGGTGGGTAATGATTTGTTACTCATGTAATGAAATTTTCTGGGGATAACAGAGCAAGCACTCAAGCTGATCTGGAATGTCCTCACCAAAGAGAGGGATAAGACACTTATTTTATTGTGTTTAGGGAATGGAGCTGGGTGAAGGTTCCTGCACACATGGCACCAAAGGAAATAGCGTGTGGGATTTCTTACTGGCTTGATCAGAAATGGGGCAAAGGGAAAAGGAGAAAGGAGAGATCTTGAAAGCTGTTAGTGGTTAAATATCAAAATGGAGTCACCTAATATTATAACTGGTTTATGTCAGCTTGGGTAAGTATCTAGCTACATGAACTACATACCCTCTAGATCAATGAATAGTCACTAACCCATTTATCACAGACTCCAGGTTCAGCTGATCATGTCAGGTTTGGATAGGTCATGCTCCTAACTCAGTTATCCCATCTGAAAAATTCTTAAAGAAAGCCACCAAGTGCAAACATATCTAAGTTGCTCACTAGTCTTTTACTGAGTGCTTAGTATATACTAGATGTTACTCCGAGAGCTTTTGCATTAAATAACTATTTGCCATATAACAATCTATGAACTGGCTATTATCATCCTTATTTTACAGGCTAGGAAATTGAAGCACAGAGAGCTGAAGTGATTTGACAAAACTGCATAGCCAATAAGTGGCAGAAATGGTACTCAAAGCCAAGCTGTCTAGATTCCAAACCCAAGCTCTTAATCATTATACTAGGGCTATGGACTCCTTTAAGACAGTGACAAATGCATGATCCCACTATCCTGTACCACTCTAGAATCAACTAGAACACAATGTTACAGATGGCCTCTAGAGCCATGGAACAAGTTGGGTCTTGTGTGCACTTAACAGTGCCTGGCATATAGTAAGTGCTCAATAAACACTGGTTAATTAACTAATGTGTTTACATGTAATAATAACAACACAGCCTTATATTATCTCCGAGGATATAAAAACCAATACAGTAAAATCAACTGAAGAGCTCCAGTTCACACATTGGGCATTAATTCAATACCCCACATTAACAGCAGCACAGGAGAAAGCTCCCTACACTCGTGAAACTGAGACTCTGGGAGGGTAGGAGCTGAGTTGGTTGGACCCCGGTACCCCAGCACAGGGCCTGGCATAGAGTAGTCACTCCAAAAGTACTTGTTGAAGAATATATGGGTACTTGGACAGAAAATCCCTGGATGAATAAATGGATGGACACTTGCATGTATGGAGGGATGGATGTTTGGAGAGATGGTAAATATATGAATGGACGAGTGATCATAACAGGAGGAGGATGAATGATGGTGGATAAATGGAAGGACAGACGGAGCAGCAGATGGGTAGAAAAAGCAGTTAAAGTCATGGACTGTTTTTTGGGTTTGTTTAAGATTTTACTTTTAAGTAATCTCTATGCCCGACATGGGGCTTGAACTCACAACTCAAGAGTTGCAAGCTCCACCTAATGAACCAGCCAGGTGGCCCTCTCATGGACTGTTTAGACTGCCTAGGTTCAAATCCCAGCTCTGTCAGTGACTCCAGGAATAGAAATGGAATTAAAAGGATGAGAAAGTAACCCCAAATGAGACCCTGAGGAGGAATAAGAGAGTAATTTGTGAATGAAATATTTATGGAACACTGAAGCCAAACACCTTCCTTCTATAAACAGGAGCGTTAGAATTCACAGAAGTAAAATGACTTGTCCAAGATGATACCATTGAGGAATGACAGTACCAGAATGAAAGTCTGGGTTATCTGCCTCCCTTTTATTCATTGAACAAACATTTATTTAGTACTTCCTATTTGCCAGCCAGTGTACTAGATGCTAGAGATACAGCACTGAGCAAGACAGACAGAGAACCTACCCTCAGAGCACTGAAAATCTAGTGGGAAGTGATAATATTATATGGGGAAGTTCCAGGAGTTAGGAGAACATGTAACAGTGAGAAATAATCTAGCCTGGTGATCAGGGAAGGTATTATAGTCAAAACCTGAAGACAATTGAAAAGATGGATAGGAGACATTTTGGCGGAACCATGTATTAGACAGCTCTATGACCTTGGGCAAACTGCATCATGTGCATGGGCTTCTTTTTCATCACCTTTAAATGTAGGTCATAAATGACGGAATCAATGATACTCAATAAATGTTAGTTCTCCCTTTTTTCCCCATTCCCCAAGAGGGTCTCTTTCATTCTTTTCTTTTCTTTCTTCCTTTTTTTTTTTTTTTAAGATTTTATTCATTTATTTGGCAGAGAGAGACACAGTGAGAGAGGGAACACAAGCAGAGAGAGTGGGAAAGGGGGAAGCAGGCTTCCTGCTGAGCAGGGAGCCCAATGCGGGGCTCAATGCCAGGACCCTGGGACCATGACCCAAGCCGAAGGCAGATGCCCAATGACTGAGCCACCAAGGCTCCCTGTAGGGGGGTGTCTTAAGCTAACATCTTTTCCCAGGAGAAAGAAGAGTTGGGTGTATATATAGTCAAAAAAAACACAAATTATATTGGTTTCTTTATCCCTTATAATATTTATTGAACACTGGTGGGTGGTCAAAAGCTTTTGTAGACACGGACATGTAGTCCCTACTCATCAAGTCTAAGAGGATGTCTCAGTCAGCTTTAGCCAGCTTATGCCACAGTAACAAACACACCAAGGTCTCCATGGCTTCACACAACAAAAGTTGTGTGAACTTTTAATTAATAAAATTAATTAATTATTAAGTAGACAAAAGTCTACTGTGGGTCTATGGAGCTTAGAAATCCAGGCTAAAATGATAATCTGACTTCCCATTTTGATCATGAGGCCTTCACATTCCACACAGCATAGCAAGATGCACAGAGAACTCACACCCTTTTCTGCACTGAAAGCTGGAGGTGCCCCACACCCCTCTTCTCCTAGCTCATTGGCCAGCACCAATCCCAGGAACCCAGTTCACCACAAGGCAGGTGGGAAGGTGGCCGAGCATACGGCCTATCTGATGAGCACCACTATCTCTGCCACAGTGGAGACACACACACACAAACAAGCACACAAACAAGCATGTAATTAAAATTGCAACATGCGCCAGGAAGGGTCTGATTGCAGATGGCCTGGCGAAGGCTCCGGAAGGAAGACTTCAGAAAGCAGCAAACACAAACCTAAAACTATAGATAAGAAGAAATAAATCACGGTCTATCACAGACCTGAATTTTCAAAACCAGGTTAAGAGTTCTGCCGAGTTTACCCATCCCTGCATCCTGGCAGCAGCCAAGTGATGATTTCATTTCTCTAAGCCCAAACCACCAAAAACAACGTGGAGCACAGAAATTCAGCCACACCATTCCCACAGCACCTGTAAAAACAGCCTGACGTGGCACGCTGCCCAGGATGCATTTACTGGGTCCTGTTCGGAGAGTGAAAAGTTCAGCACATCACAGTCTGGGCCTGACTGGTACCAGGCTTCAGCTCGAACACAATCAACTTACTAGAGGGCTCAAACTCCAATGCCCACAGGGACCACTAAATGAGAGGAGGCGGTCTCAGGGGGTTGGAGACACAAGGAGACCGTGTCCACCAAAGGAGGCAATGGCCACCTGCACATTGCTGCCTAAGATTATTTTTACGTTTCTTTTCATTTATTTATTCGACAGACAGAGATCACAAGTAGGCAGAGAGGCAGGCAGAGAGAGAGAGAGAAGCAGGCTCCCTGTTGTGCAGAGAGCCCAATGCAGGGCTCGATTCCAGGACCCTGAGATCACGACCTGAGCCAAAGGCAGAGGCTTAACCCAGTGAGCCACCCAGGCGCCCCTATCTTTACATTTCTAAGAGAAGTTGGAAATCTAGACTTTGGTGTGAAACTGTAGATTTTTTTCAATATGGGAGTTAAATAAAATGAATTAATTATTAAAAACTTTCTTTAGGTTGAACAAAAGGTACCTGCTGTCCAGATTCACCCAGTAGACGTGCATGGAGGGGGCGTCCCTATGAAGCTGGACCTCAGTTCTCTGTTCAAGGTCTAAAACAATGCAGAGAAGCCTTAGACAAAACTGGCTAAAGCAGCCATAAAAGAGAAAAGCTGACATCAACCAAGAAGCTTAGGAACCAGGGAATGGTTATGAAAATCCAGGCGCTGGACAAAATACTATGTACCCACTACAAATGTTCATAAAGACAGAGGACAGGGAGAGACATGCCCAAGGAGGAAATTCTAACTGAAAGTGTTACACATAATATAAACAACCCATATATTAAAACTATGTATCAAAAAAAGATTGAAAGGAAATGCATCAAATTGTTCATGGTACTCTTTGGGTGGTAGGATTATGGATAGTTTTTTTCACTTGTTCATTTTTTATTAGTTTTATTGTTCATTTTTTATTATTGTCCTCTTCATTTTGTCCCTTCAACAGGGGCAAAAATACATATTAAAAATTCAAAACTCAGGGGGCGCCTGGGTGGCTCAGTGGTTTAAGCCGCTGCCTTCGGCTCAGGTCATGATCTCGGGGTCCTGGGATCAGGTCCCGCATCGGGCTCTCTGCTCAGCAGGGAGCCTGCTTCCCTCTCTCTCTCTCTGCCTGCCTCTGGCTCCAGTCATGATCTCAAGGCCCTGGGATCGAGCCCCGGATCGGGCTCTCTGCTCAGCAGGGAGCCTGCTTCCTCCTCTCTCTCTGCCTGCCCCTCTGTCTACTTGTGATCTCTCTCTGTCAAATAAATAAATAAAAGTCTTTAAAAAAAAATTCAAAACTCATTGGCATGTGTGTCAGAGAATTTTAGACCTGGAAAAAATATATTAGTGGTCATGTACTCCCAAAAACATCTCACTCAACACAGGAAGACACTTAAGCCCAGAGAAGCTGAGTAAGTTTCCTAAGGCCACACAGCTGGTGAGCAGCAAGGCTGGGATTGAACTCAGGTGCCTTGAATGTCAGTTCAGGTTCAAGCACAGGAGGCTACAGACCCAGGCATAATATAGATGGAAAGAATGCCACACAGAACAGAAAAGGAAGGGAGGAAGAAAGGGAGGAAGGGAGAGAAAGAGGAAGAAGAATCTTAAAACTCTTCCTAAGCCTTGTATAGTTGAAGTTTTTCCCCCAAATATTTCATCTGTGGATCTGCTCATTTCCACAAAAGCAGATACTCTTAATTTTGTCAAGACTCTGCAAAACATTTCCTCTTGCTAATGTTCCCCAAGGTAAGAAAACTTGCAGGAAGTAACCGAAGAACAATTTTTGCACTTCTGATTTAATTACCACTGTTCTCCTCTACTAGGGGAGCTCACCAAGAACTTGGATTTGAATGTTCCTTCTCAAAACCACTGTGTAATGCAGTGGCCACAAAATTAAGAAAAATTAATTTTAAAAGTCAGCAGAACTCCTATGGGAGCACATGCCTCTATAATCTACCTCTCCAATCCATTAGTGCTTTGACAGTGAGGGAATTTGATATTTTAGTCACATCTTACAACCTGTGAACCAATTTGCACAAATCTGCTAATACAAAGGCTGTCTTGACTAAACTATATCAAAGTGCAAAGCAGCTAACTTCCCCCACTGCCGTCATACACAAAAATACAAAAATGATGTTAGCTAAGTCCTTGGTTACAAATGGTCTCGTTGAGGGACTAGACTATTTCCATAAAATCGCAGAATGTTAAAGAAGGAGGGGGAGCCTGGGTGGCCACAGGTGGTTATACATCCAACTCCTGGTTCCAGCTCAGGTCATGATCTTAAGGTCCTGGGACTGAGCCCTGTGTCGGCTCTGCACTGAGGGCAGAGTCTGCCTGAGTCTCTCTCTCCCTCTCCCTCTGCCCCTAATCCCTCCTCTAAAATAATTTTTTTTTTTAATCTTAAAGACGGGCTCAGAAGATGGGAGAGATGTGGGAGGGTGGGCAAGGGAGGCTGAAAGAGACCGAGAGATCAAGAGAAACAATTTACTGTTACATCCAGAGAGAAATGGAGAGATGATCAGAGAAAAATAAAGACAAGAGATTGAGACACGGACAGTAAAGAGACACAGAGAGAGGCAAAGAAATAAAATAACAATAATAATAATAATAATGGAAGACAGACAGAAGCAGAGACAGACAGGAAGACAGACTGCAGACAGATAGAATGAAGCACAAAGAGGAAGAGAGACAGAGGGAGAGGCAGAAGGAAGAAGGGGAAAAGAGAGAGAGATGCTAGCCTTCCTGCATTGTATTATCAACATTGTTGTAACAAACTATAAACAACCTGTCTCTTGGGCTCAGGGTGTCCACCATGATCAGGGACAAGGTCAAAATAAAGTGGGTTGTTAGAATCCCAGGCAAGATAGAAAGACAATGACCAGCACAACCCTCTGGCTGAAGGCTGGACTCCCAGGATTCTGAGCCTTGGGCATGTCAGCAGAGTCTTACGGTGTATTCTAGGCATGCCTGCACCCAAAGCATCCATTCTCTGCCTCCTGCCCAGACAGTCCTAATAGGGAGCAAAAGAGAGATTCCACACAGCTCTAAAGCACTTCACGTAATCAGGGCTAATGGCTGCAGACCAGGAAAACACCAAGCTCATGGTGACTTTCAAACCCCGTGTGTTCTCTCTCGGCTGTGATCTGAAGACATCAGACATGGTCACTAGTTCAAACCCAAGCTTTGTTTGTCCCCCAGACTCTGCTAGCCTTCACAACCTCAGGATTCGGCCAAGATGTGCCCCAGCAGCTGATATTTATATAGGAAATATTTATAAGGGAAAAAATGATACAGTGATAATATCAGTGAGCATTTTTTGACCACTTATTGTTTGACAGGCACTGAGCAAAACTTTATAAGAATTATGTCATTTCATGCTCATTGCCAAACCCTCTACATTTGAGAAACAGAATTTTTTCAGATAAGAAAACTGAGACTCAGAAGTTAGGTGTCTTATCTAACAGCAAACAGCTAATGAGTTGGGGAGAGAAGATTTGAACCCGTGATCCAGATCTTAACCACAATGCCTCTCTTCTAAGTCTCCACTATGAAGGTTCATTTAGAGATTTTTAGTTCCAAGTGGCCAGGGAAATGGCTTCTGATATCCACAATACTCCCTCCCCTCCACTGGGTTTTGCATATGCTGTTCCCTCTATCTGAAATGCTTGTCCTTTCCTCCCTTGCCTCTCACCCAGGGCTTTTTTCATTTGTTAGACAGAGAGAGAATGCACACAAACAGGGGGAACATCAGGCAGAGGGAGAAGTAGGTTCCCAGCTGAGCAAGGAGCCCAATGCAGGATATGATCCCAGGACCCCAGGATCATGACCTGAGCTGAAGGCAGATGCCCAGCCAAGGCATCCCTCTCCCAGGGCTAGGTCTCCTCACTTTTTAGATCTCAGTTCAATCAACTTCCTTCAGGGAAGCATTTGCTGATTTCCTTGACCATATCAAATTCCCCCTTATGCTCTTATGGCACAATGTTCCTTTCCTGGGTTTGCTTACTACAGGTGCCATTTTACATATATTTGTGTGATTCTATGAGGAATCACAGATCAGACCCTCTGCTAGTGAGGAAGTCTGTAAAGGAGGGACTGAATCTAGTTTTGCTCATCCCTCTATCAATAGCAGCACGGGGCCCTATCCCATAGTAGGTGTTTTCTGTATGTGTTTAATTAATCGACTGATTGAGTGAATGAGAGAGTTAATGAAATAACTAAAACTACAAAAGCAAGAATAGAAATATGAAGTCGGGGAAACGCCCTAAGCATCAGCTAAGCGAGTTGAAAACAGTTGTCTCTAGGGATAGACTAGGAGAGGAACAGGAAACTAGTAATTTGTTATAAATGTTATAATCTGTCTTTTTAACTGTGGACTTGCATTATTCTGATAGACTAGATTTTTAACTGAGATCATAAAAAACTAAAAGCAACTACTTTACCAAATTTTTCATAAAGAAATGAAAGGGAGGGAAGGAAGGAGTTTTCCAAATGGAAAGAAATGGGAGGGATGCGAGAAATGTCAGTGAGGAGGCATCCTGGGGAGCAATCCATGAAGTTCAAATATCTGGGTGCCCATGACTACTGCTTTTTTTTTTTTTAAGATTTTATTTATTTACTTGACAGACAGAGATCACAAGTAGGCAGAGAGGCAGGCAGAGAGAGAGGAGGAGGAAGAAGCAGGCTCACTGCCAAACAGAGAGCCCGATGCGGGGATCGATCCCAGGAACCTGGGATCATGACCCCAGGCGAAGGCAGAGGCTTTAACCCACTGAGCCACCCAGGCGCCCCCATGGCTACTTTTGAGAAAAGCAACTCCTGATTCTTGAAAGTTATGGGGGCTGGAGCCCATGCCTTGGGTACATCCAGCCCTGGAGCCACTGGCCACACCTGATTGAATGCAGAATCAGCCTCATGCTAAAGGCAACCCAGTCACAACATGAGAGGGAGACCATGAACGAAACTCTACCCAATAGAAGTGCTACACATTTGATGATGGCAGATCCAGCCAATCAGATCCTCTCTTGGAAAGTATACCCAGCAGAGCAGTGTTAGCTGGGACCAACAGGCACACAGTGGAACTGATGAAGGCTGTACAAAATTGTATACAAAATAAATTTCCCAGGCTCTACTGCTTTGATCAGATTATCAAAGGAAGTTGTGATTAGCAAAGGTTAAGAACTAGTAGATAAGCCAGGTAAATATTTTTTATATTCTTAAACACTGGAAGATTTCATGTAAACATTTAGATTTCCAAGTTCTGTTTCAAAAAATTACAGTAACACTGAGACTATAATTTCTCATGGTAATGATCGCCCAGAGCTGAGTCATAGCTGCTCCCTGTAGATGGGGCACGTGTTCTCCAGCTCATCTTATTCCCACCATGCCTAGCCCATTTCACTTGCTGACATGTCATGCCTGGATCCTGAAAACAGTTGAGTTTGCAACTCTCAGCTGCCAACAAGCTGTTAATTCAGACTAAGATGTGAGTGGTTGATATGTTCACCTTTTCTCTCTCTCTCTCTCTCTCTCTCTCTCTCTTTTTAATAGGAGCTTAACCCATTAAGATCTCTCATGATGGAATTCAGAAGAGAAATAATTTTGAGTCCCTCTCAGGTCATGTTTATGCTCCCTACTGTCTCTCCCTTTCAGGTTGGACCAGAACAGAAATCCAGTTCCAGGCATTGTATCCCTATTCTAATCTTCTGTAGACCTTCCTAGATTTCTGTGTTCTATTTTTGTTTTGGTTTGGCTTGATTTGGTTGGGTGTTGATTTGGGGTTGTTTTGTTTTGTTTGGGGGCTTGGGGGGTTGTTTCTGGTTTGGGGAGTTTTGGTGGTTTAAGGAGCTTTTTTGTTAGGTTTTGTTTTTGCCTTTTTAAGACTATTAGTTGCTGGAAATACAGTTTTGCCTCTCAATAGAATCTTGGTCCCTAACAATTTGGGGACATAGCAGCTCCCTTTGATTGACACCTAGTACTGAAATCTTCTGTTTTCCTTCCTGACTCAGGTAACAATCATAGGTGGTACTGTGGCTGGGGTCATGCTGACAAAAACCCTGTTACCTTTGCATAATAAAATGCTGCATGGTTTGAAATTGTTTCATGCTGGGCCCATTCTCCTAGCTGCTTGGCACCTGCAAAGGGACAAAATGACTTTGAATTGAGGGGTGGCAGTGAGAGAAACAAAGGCATCCAAAGTCAGTCTATGATGTTCTTTATACTACAAGCTTGAGAACAGTGACTTCCACTGTAACTCAGAGGGGTAGAGAGATTTCTTGCCTGAGGCTGGTGTCTCAGAGACTGAATCTCTACTTTAGTCAATTACATTTGATTCAGTACTTCCTGAACATCATTATGTGAAATGCAATACATCTGCTGTGTGGGGACACAAAGAGGAGGAAGATAGAGTCACAGCTCTCAATGAACTTGAAGTCCAGTAGAGGAGATCAGACAAAATCAGTAATGAATGATCTGAATTCAATGAATATGGTTTCCAACTAAGAGACATCTGGTCCTTCCATGCCAACAATTAATTTCCCACTTTTTGTTTTTGTTTTTGTTTTTCAGTTTTGGGTTTGTTTTTGTTTTTGTTTTTGCAAACCACATGCTCCCAATCTTAACAATTTTGGTCCAGGTGAGCCATCCTGTGTTGCCCCTACTGCCTTTTCTGAGACAGAGAGAGACCAAGTTCCAAGTACATTATCTAAGCCCCTGGATGCAGCCATACTTGAAATCCTCCTTTAGTCTTTTACAAGCCTTGAAACTACAAAATTGTGTATTTATTTAGCCTAACCTGGTTTAAGTGATCTCTTTTCACTGAAAGAGTCCTGACTAATAAAAATATGCGCAAATGCTCTTACTTGTATTGACTCATTTCACCTTCAAAACAATCCTATAAGATTTATAAAAGAGAAGAGCTCAGGTAAGACCCTGAAGAGGGTAAGACTAGTGTGAACACCATCAGGTTTACTGTGTAAAATAACCTATCCTTCCTAAAGAAGATTCTTCCCTCCACCTAGTTACCCTGGAGGCAGGAAGACAAATCAGGAAAGTGGATAATAAAACTTGTTCAGGCAAAAAGGTCTAGTGCACTGTTTCTCAAACCTTAACATGTATTTGGATCAGGTGGGGATCTCATTAAAATCCAGAATTTAATTCAGTTAGGTCTAGGGTGGGGCCTGAGATTCAGCATTTCTGCTCCCAAGTGGTGCTGATTCTGCTGGTCCAGGACCACACTTTGAATAGCTCAGGCTTAGACCAGGGCAGTGAGTAGCCAGAAGTGGCAAGTGAATATGTTTTATTTGATTCACACAGTATTTTAAAAATAAAAATTTTGTATTATACTTGTTTCCCGATTTTCATGTATGTTCAAAACTTTTCATTATAAAAAGTGTTTTTAAGTTAATGGCCAAAATCCAAAGGTGATTTTTACATAAGTGTCTCACTTTCTGGCTTCCCAAGAATTTGACCGATCTGGCCACACTGGGCGCACAGTCCTGCCTAGCAACCACGAGTGTCCCTGGTGGGTCTCTAGTTGGCCCCATGGTCCATCCGTTCATCACAGCACAGTGGTGAGGCAGCCCCTGGGACCGCAGGTTAGGCGCACACCCAACACCCTGTGGCTCCCCGCAGCGTAGTGTTAACCCCCTGCCAGCCTGGGGAAGAGGGACATTGCTGCAGTCAGTGACGGGCCGCTGCGCTCCGAGGGACCGCTAGCACCCGGCGACCACCTGTTTTCCGCGCGCAGACGCAGCCATTCGCACACCCTTGCAGGGACCCGCCCCCCCAAACCCCGGGGATCCGCGGGTCGCGTGCCTTCTCCTGGCCGTCCAATTCCGTCGTCGCCCTACCCCCAGTTTAGCGCATCCCCAGGCTCCAGCAACCCCATTCTCGCAGACGACGTCCTGCGTTCCCCTCCGCGCCCCAGATGGCCCCCTTGGACCCCCTTACCCAAGGCAGGCTGCGGCGTGGGTAGGCGAGACCCGCGGCGGCCCGCCCCCTGCCCCTCCCCGCAGCCCCTGCGGTGCCCACCTTACCTGTCCGCAGCGGTGGTGGTGGGCCTGCCCTCCCTCCTCCTCTGCCTCCAGCGCTGGCGCCTCTGCGACCGCCGCCACCACCGCGGCAAAGCCACCTGCGCGTGACCCTCGATCACCAAGTCCTCCCCACACACATACACACACATGCGCGCGCGCGCGCTCTGCCCTTAGAGGTGGGAGCTGTGGCCTGGGAGGAAGTCATAAAGGGTTCTCGAGCCAAGCCTGCGGGTGAGGAACGCCACCGCCCCTCTCCCTCCTCTGCCTGGAAAAGTTAGTTGTCTCTGCAGTTGGGTTTCTCGGTGGGCAGGACCCATTCGCACCTTCCTCCCTCCCCATTCAGTCAATCACTCGTGTTGCTGATCCCCAGATACACAGGGGTCCTCCGCCGGCCCCCCGGAGGATGCGAGCTTGCTGTCCCTCTACCGGGAACCCTTCTCCCTGTCCTAAGGGGCCTCAAAGGAAAATCAAAGGGCGGGGTCCTGGGCCGGCAGAGGCAATCTTCCTCTCTAAGTCTCCAAAGGAACTGTGGGCTCCTACCTGCAGTATTTAATCCCGGATGACTTAAATGTTGCTGAAAATGGACTTTCCCCTGGTTTATTTAACCCCTTTGTGACCCAAATGAAAAAGCATTGTTTTGGGGGTATCACATGAACAGTTTTAGGTGAAGGGCCTAGAACAGCAGGCACTGGGTAGGGTTAGCTGATATTACCTTGGCTTGCATTCCAGACGGTGCCCTGCACCAAAGCTGAAACGGAAAAAAACGTCTCTCCAGCATGGAAACCATCTCATTCCTTTCCTCTTTAAGGCAAGTGATGTAAACCCGAGGATGGTGGCCAAGTGTGTCCTGCAGAATTCGTTCTGTTTGGTTGAGTTGCTGTTTTTGGAAAATGTGAATTGATTGTCAACGCTCAAAAACCTGAGAGATCACATCAACAAAGGGATCTTCCGTAACTTCGAAAGAACAGAAAGTTGGGGCCGGACCAAGCCCACTTTCCCGGAGGCTGGAGGTGACAAGCAGTGGACTCTTCAAAGAGGTGTTTGCTCTGGTTAGTCCCAGTTTCCACGAGACTCACTTGCTCCTTTACAAGATCTTCCCAGTCCCTGTAAGATCTTTTGAGTTTCACCTATGGTCTAATGCTGAGTTTTGTCCAGTTTCCCCCAAAAGTAGCTTTCATTCTCCCCATCTTACAGAAAAGGAAACTGAGGCTCAGAAAGATCTAGTAAGGGGCACTTGAGTGGCTCAGTTGGTTAAGCATCTGCCTTCCACTCAGGTCAGGGTCCTGGCGTCCTGGAATGGACGCCCCCCCCCCTCCCATGAGGCTCCCTGCTCAGCGGGAGGTCTGCTCCCTCTGCCCCCCACTCGAGTTCGCTCTCTACCTTAACAAAATAAATAAAATCTTTTAAAAAAGAAAGAAAAGATCTAGTAAGTTGCCCAAGGTCACATAGCTAATACACAGCAAAAACTGAAGTTGGGACCCAGGCTTTATGCCCTGAGGGTCTGAGCACAGCAAGGGAAGCATAAAGGGAAAAGGTGGTTTACACCAAGTCATCTTTTTGAAAGGAGCGTTTTTATTAATAGCACACTTTGAATGCCAATTTGTTGGGATTGTTAAACAAGAATTTCGATTTTTAGCTTCATCCACTTTGGCAGTGTCCTCTCCCACACTCACTCCACCTCCTTATTTTTCCTCATTTATGCACTCTGAAAAATTCTAAAGGTCTAACTGAAATCGAAAACGTTTCTTATTTCATCCGTCTCAAGTTACTGGCAACCGTAGGTGTTCTTTCCTTTCCATTTCTTCTTTTTAGCTCCTTTATTTATATTTTACTCTTTGTAGTTTGTAAATTCCCTCTTACCAGCTGCTTGCAAAATCAAAATGTCTTTACTGTTAAGTTTCCAGTTAGGGTTGTTTTTTGGCCCAATAAACATACATCTGAGAGGGGAGAAAAATGTGTGCACACAGACACCTATAAGTACAGCCCCTAAAAGGTTCTTGGTATCTCTCCAGGTCTCAGTGTCCCAAAATGTTTTCACAGATCTTAAACCCAAACGCCAGAATCACTCACAACATAACCATACCCTTTACATTTAGAACAGTGGGTTGCAACCATTAACCAGAAATATGATCCTATGTTACTGTCAATTTATAAATGTTGACAACTCATTCAAAAGAATTTAAACACAGTGAAGACAACCCCCCGCTCCCACCACCACAACCAAAAAAAAAAAAAAAAAAAAAAAAATCCAGGTCAGGTATAACAAGTTCATGACTTCTGTTCCCAACTTTCAGGATGACTGCTGTGTCTACCCCTTCAAAGTCAGTGGGGGAAGCTCTCTGCCTTGATGTTTTTCCCTCTCTTCCTTGGTCCCTGAGGCCCCTGGACCCCCTGGTCCTCTCCACCTTGATGGCGTGGGTTGTCAATCATTCTGTGCCATACAGCTACTCTGCAGGGTGGGCAGAAGAAGGGGAAGGTTCAGAGACTACAAATTGGAAGAGAAGAAGGGAAAGTAAGAGCTCGTTACCACAGTCTAACTTCAGCCTCAGTCATCTCTCAGGTGCTACTCAAAGTGTGGTCCCTAGGCAGGCAGCTTAGGTGGCAACAGGGAACTTGTTAGAAATACAGATTCTTCAATCCCACTCCAGACCTACCCATCAGTCTCTCTGGGGCAGGGGTCTAAGGGAATCTACGGGTTAGTCCTCTGGCAGACTCTCATGAGTCCTAATGTTTGGGGTTAACCTCCACCTGAGTGCTTTTATGCTAAAATAATCTTTCTGCACTTTAAGTTACTTCAGCAAAGCCACTATCCCCCACCCTGTTATCCTGGCCAGACCCCCAGAGAGAAAGAGAGGCTAGGAACCTCTCTCATCACACTGAGAATTCTGAATAACTTCACTCCTTGCCTTTGGAGTATCATCTTATAACTCATTAATAAGCGAATAACCCAATAAAATGTGGGCAAAATATCTAAACAGACAGGTCACAAAAGGAGGTATATAAATGGCCAATAAGCACCTGAAAAGGTGTGCGACACCATTAGTCATCAGGGGAATGCAAATTAAGACTTCAGTGAGATACCGCTATAGGCCACCTCCCAGAATGGCTAAGACTAGTAAGACTGACAACATTGAGTGTGAGGATGTGGAGCCACTGGAACTTTCACATGTTGCCGGTAGGAATACAAAAACAATACAACTTTGGAAAAGAATCTGGCAATTTCTTATAAAGCTAGATAGACACTCATCACATAATCCAGCAACTCTACTCCTAGGCATTTACCCAAGAGAAAGGAAAACAGGTGCCTGCACAGAGACTTACCCAAAACAGGTTTATGCATCAAAGCCCCAAACTACAAGTGTCCATCGATGTGTGCAGAGAGGAACAAACTGTGGCATATCCACAGAATAGAATACTATTTAGCAACAGGAAGGGAATGAAGTACTGACACTGCGCAGTAAAAGGGGTGAATAGGGAAAACCTTATGCCCAGCAAGAGAAGCCAAACGGGAAATGTTACACATTGTATCATCCCATTCATAGGAATCGCTGGGGATATAGAGTAATACAAAGCAGGTCAGTCAATAGCTGTGGGGGGTTGGAGGGATGGTGATTAGTGGCAAAAGGATACGTGGAAAAATAAGAATATGGAAATGTAAGAAATATAAGAATACGGAAATATTCTCTATCATTACTGGAGTGATGGTTTACATAGGTATATAAATCGGTCAAAACTCATCCAACTGTCCACCGAAAATGGGTGCACTGTTGCACGTAAATCGTACTGCCATTGAGATGATTGTTCTTAGCACACCTGCCCATAAATGACACTTCAATAAACTTGATTATTTTGAAGTGCCTGTCCTGGCCCAGCTGCACCCAGGAAGGAATTGCTGACGCCAAAAGGGACAGAGGCATCTCTGCCCTCCGTTCCTGCTGCTGCCTGGAGGTAGGTCAGCAGTGCAGAGGTTTTTCCCACATTAAATAACTTCAGAAGTCCAGTCATTGGGAAGCGAGTGTCTCCAGCGCAATGCAATTCCTGAGCACGCCTCACTCTGCCCCCTGCACCAGGAGACAACCCTGGGCTGGAGAATGGCTTAGCGATGGATCCCAGGGGCCATTCTCAGGGTTGTCCAGACACTCTCACCAGCACCTGCAGCTCCCCCTGTGCTCCAGCCTCCAACACTGCTTTCCGAATTGGAGTCTGGGTCACCAAGGCCATGTTCCCTGGTTCCTGAGGCTTTTGGAAAAGAGAAGAGAGCCACTGACATTTCCAGCAAGCTGGGTCCCTGTCCGCCAGGGAAAGCAGAGCTGCCGTGATCCCCCTCCACCGCTAGGAGGCGCGACCCGTGGAGAATGACTACCGTGTGAATGGCGACCGGGGACCTGGGCAGCACAGCGGCCCCACGCAGTGGGGGGAACTATGCCTCCGCTGCCTCAGTAGGTCTCTGGCGACCACCCATCTCCTGTCTCTCCAGATTTGCCTGTTCTGGATATTTCAAAAAATGGGATTATACAATATGTGGTCTTTTGTAACTGGCAATTCTTCCACTGAGCCTCGTGTTTTCACGGTAGCACCGATGGGCATTCCATCGCCGGGATGCATATCAGCTTTTTTTGACCCACTCGTTAGCTGATGAACAATGGGTGTTAACAGTTCCTTGGACAGCCCTTACTCATCTCAGTCCTCAGAAGGGAGCAGGCCTGTGAGTTCCTCCAAGGACAAGTCCACGCCTTCTGAACTCTCCACAGATCCCTGGGGCTCTAAGGCTTCAACAACAAACATTACTGCTCAGGGTCCTGAGGTCTGGAGGTCTGACGGGAGGCAGGCATGGCCGAGTCCCTGAGGAGGGCTCTCTTGCTGGTCCTGTCTTCACATGGCTTGCCTTGGAGTGCGCACACCGAGCCAGCTCTTGTCTTTTACAAGGACACGAGGGCCCCACACTCCTAACCTAATCTCACTTAATCATGTCCCCAAAACTCCACCTCCAAACCATCACATTAGCGTTAGGATTTATCAGACGCATTTTAGGACACAACATCCAATCCACAGACAGCACTTGCTTCTGACCCACGCTGCCACCCCGCCCGTGCCTCCTGCCAGTTCCTGGTGGGGATGTAAAATGGTAAATAACCCCGGAAATCAGTTTGCAGCCCCTTATACGGGTCAAGATACAACTTACTGTATGACTCAGCCGTCCCACTCCTAGACATGTACCGAAGACACAGTGCTGGGTCTGAATCCAGCTCCCTTTACTTTCCAGACGTGTGACCTTGACCAAGTGATTCAGCCACCTTGTGTCAGCTTACTCATCTGTGAAATGGGATAATCGTAACGCTTGCTTCATCCATTTAATCAATATTTACTGAGCACCTCTGCAAACCAGGCTGTGAGTGGGCAGTGGTGGATGAGACAGATATGGCTCTCCTCAGAGAAGGTCACAGTTTGGGAAGGAGCGTAAACAGTAAACAAATAAGGAGGAACAAAAGCAACAGGGAGCTGACAGAAGAGATAACATGGGGTGATGGATTTTTTTTTTTTAAGGTTTTATTTATTTGACATAGATCACAAGTAGGTAGAGAGGCAGGCAGAGAGAGAGAGAGAGAAGCAGGCTCACTGCTGAGCAGAGAGCCAGATGCAGGGCTCGATCCCAGGACCCTGAGATCATGACCTGAGCCAAAGGCAGCAGCTTAACCCACTGAGCCACCCAGGGGCCCATATTTTTTTATTTTTAAGTAATTTCTATACTCAACATGGAACCCAAACCACAGCCCTGAGATGGAGAAGTCTCGGGCTCCACTGACTGAGACAGCCAGGCGTCCCTGGGGTGCTGAATTTAAATTGAGGAATGAGAAAAGGCTTTTCTGGGGGAAATGGCCCATAAATGAAACCAGAAGGACACAGGAGCCTGTGAAAAGGCCCTGAGCCACAGAACCTCTGTGTGTCTGCGGAGAAGCACAGGGCACTGGAGCTAGGAAGGAGGCAGGAGTGGGGACCAGGGTATACCTGCACTGTAGACCAGATGCGGCATTTGGACATTACCCAGCCAGCAGCAGGGAGTGTCCGAATTTGGCTTTGCCGGAAACCGGATGTCGGTTCATAAACTGCCCCCGTGTCTGCGCACTCCAAGCGCAGGGAGAGGCACAAGAAAGAGGCAGCCCCTCCCAAGCCAGAGGCAGTGTTCACAGGCAGGAGACTCACCAGGCTGGTCTTGGCAGCCATAGGACAAGGGGGTCTCCGAACAGCAGCCAGAACCTTTAAAGTTTACAGGGAGGTCTTAACAGGTTCAGTCACCTTGGTCTCAAGAACATCTTACTCTCTCAAGGCTATGTCCTTGAAAATGGCTCCCACCATGGGAATGGTGGGAGGAACGCACATTTCAAGGGGAGGGGTAAGGAGCTCGCAATCTCCTGACCTTCCTGAGGGAGCCCCCCTCCCGGGTCAAGCGCAGGTCACATCCCCTCCGTGATCCACACCAACACTCCACTCCTCGTGACCATGACCGGCTCTGACCATCTCCCCACGCCGCCCTCCCCAGCAGAGTTTCTGGAGCAGTCAGTCAGCAAGATTTTGCACGCACTAAGGTGGCTGGTTGGGAGGCTCTCTGGCTGCACCAGAGGCAGATCCCCTAGCAACCCACATAAGCCCATGGAAAATAGATAATGATGATGATAATGATTTCCAAAATAAGTAACGATTTTTTCCACCGAGAGGGAGCCCCATGATCTGAGCCACTGATGTATTACGTCCCCTAGGCTGGGGGTCAGATCGCTGTGGGGCTTTATAAGTGTCCCCGTGTGATTTAATAAAAATGGTGTGTGTGCAGTCTCATTGGATGTACACGCACGACACTCTGTTTGGATAATGGCACCAGGGCGTCTTCGCAAGGCAGAGAGAATGTTCAAGGCTGTCCTGTTTCAGAGGACGGCTTTTCTGCTTGGAGATGATTCGGTGTTCAGGAGGGCAGAATCTGTGGCTCTCGTTGAAGTCTTGTAGGGTGATTTTAGTCAGGTCGTCTCCATGTGCTATGATGTCCTCCAGGCCAGCGGAGGGAACAAAGACAGGCTCAGTCACACAGAGTGTCCAGATGACCTCAGCGCCGCATGGCTCTCTCAGGACTGCGTCCTTGAAAACGACTCCCACTGTGGAAAGAGTGGGCAGAAGGCACATTCCGAGGACAGGGGAGGCGGTGAGGAGCCTTGGGGTGCCCAGGTCCAGCTGGAGGGTCCAGCCGCCGGCACGTCCTCTCCGTGACCTCCCCCAAGCACAAACCCTGAGACAAAGATGTGAGGGCAAATCGTGTATTGGGGGGAAACGGCCTCAGGGAGCACTGGTAGAGGAGAGGGTGAGGCCAAGGAAGGAAGCAGATAGAGAACACAACACTAAGCAGATTACCACTGGGACAACAGGCCCCCGGTCCCCGCTCAACGTAATCCCCAGCCTAGGAGCAAGGGATCTGCAGTGTTTATCCACCAGCTACCAGCTGCCATCAGGTGAGGCTCCCTGGAAGAGGGAGGGGAGCTACCTCCCTCTTCCAGCCTGCCGTATACACAGCCAGATAAACTCTCCGCTGAGCCTCAGGCACCCCTAAGCCACCAGCTCTGCCTGCCCAGGAAGGGGGTACGCCGAGGGGATATAAGCAGGGTGCCCGCAACACCCGCTGTGGGAGTCTGGGAGGATTTTCAGCAGAGAAATGTGCAGAGCTCACTCTGGTGGAGAGGAGGCTGTAGGCAACAGAAGTGGCAGGCGAAGTCCAGCTTGGAGCCCTGCTGGCACAGGTTCCGGAGGGGACTGTCATAGTCAGTGGGCGTGGACAGCAGTGGGGAGGTTGGAGATATATTTGGAAGTAGGAACTGCAGGGCTTGGCCATGGAGCGGATACCCGGATGAGGGCAAGAGGCCTATCAAGGGCGGCATTGATATTTCTGGTTCTCTGAGCGAGGTGAACCCAGAGGCTATTTCCTGAGAGGCGGGGGACTGAAGATGAGGATGCTGGTATTACTGAGAAACTGAAGGAAAATGAATGAGTCCCTGTAGGAGACTGCCCGTCGTCCACGGCCTTCCCCATGGCAGACCCTCAGTGTGGTTCTGTGCTCTTCCGTCCACTCCCACAGTCTCGGAAGACAAGATTCAAGCCTCTGGGGCGCATGACTAATGATGAGTTGGCGACATTTCATCTCTGGGAAACCGCACACGGCAGAAACAAGCCCCAAGACCCACCTTAATAGGTTCCTGGAATTCCACGTGGCATCCCAACGTGGTCCTGCTACCCTAGAAGCAAATCTTCTCCTTGCTTACAGCAACTGTGGCATAAGCCAAGCATTAGAACAATGGGGTCCTTTTCAGGTGGTGACGTGTCTTTAATTCTGTGGGTTTCCATGGCTCAGAGTTTTCTTCTTAATGTATGGCTCAAAAATAAAAAACAGGACAGCGAAGGTTTGGGATTTGTCCCAGAAGATTTGAATGAGTCACTCTTGTATTCAACCAACATTAGCATCTAATGGTTTGAGACAACTGATGGAAAGAGGGGAGCTTTCATAAGGAAGTAAATCACCCAGACAGAAGTAAATTGTTCACTAAGAAAGAAACTGCCCAGAGGGGAGAGATGGGTAATTATGTCCAGAGATGGGTAATTATGTCCACACGTGGCTTTACAAGGAATACGGGACCCTGGAATGGCACAGTTCGCCTCGAGACAGAGAGACGTTCACAATCACCTGAATGGCCACACAGGTTGGTACAACCACTTCAGAAAACCATTTCACAACGTCTTCTAGAACTACACATGCACAGACGCCATCATCCAGCAATTCCATTCCCATGGAAATGCACCCATCTGTTCACCAAAAGACATGTGCTAGAATGTTCCAGGTGGTACTATTCATGATGGCAAAAAAAATCAAAAACAAAGAAACTGAACCCAAATAGCCCCAGTAGAATGGATGGTTCTACTGTGGTGTAGTCACACATGGAGTATTGTGCCCCATACAGCCAGGTGGATAAATGGCTTACAGTGTGCAATAACATGGATGATTCCGGCCCAAAGCTGTCTTTCTAATAATAACGCTTTGCATTTGGACATGCTGTTAAGGAATTCCTTCCTTCAGGAAATATTGAGCAGCTGCTACTGGAAGCAACAGTATTCTAGGTCCTAGAGATACACAGAACAGACAAGACCATCTAGTAGCTTTGCTATCAGGGAACTCACATTCTACAAGGAGCAAACAAACAGCAAATACGTAATATGTCCCAAATCTCTGAACATGTTTTAGGTGGGGTTTTTTAGGCTTCTTAATGGGAGTAAGCAACTTAATGACCAAGACTGAACTAAATGAATATTATGTTTTAAATCCGGAGTGGATGGGCCCTTGTTGGGAGGGAGTGGCCCTTGAATGGACATCAAGGGACTGATGAATCTCCTAGAGTTACTGCAAAATGTTGTATGTCGGGGGATTTTTCTGGGGAGATGGTCCAAGGCATTCTCAGATTCCTAAAAATATCATTGACACAAAGAGGGTTCAGAATCCCCCCATTCTCTCTCATCTCGCTTAAGGTACGTGCAAACATTTTCAGAGCCCATGCCCATAATCACTGGGATCAATTGTATTTTGCTTGATTTGCTTCACGTATTTCTCCGAAGTCGTAAATGCATGGCCACGTCCTACTTGTCACCCGTAAATGCTACGAAAGATCGTACTGTGTCATATTCTGTTCACTTCCTCCAACCACTCTCGGCATCAGGCAAGCGACCGTTTCTTGCTGCTCACCATTCCGTAGCGGCTGCTGTGAATACCTTTGCCCAGATTTGTTTGTTGCTTCTAAAGGGTTTTCTTTCGAGCCTATTGGAAAACTGCAGAAGTGGGTCAAATGATACTCACGTCTTAATACTCCTAGGTTGCTACTCCCCACATTTTGAATGCAGCAAGAAAGGCTATTAAAAATCACCTGCGGGAGATGACAAAAGGGATCGTTTTTGCTTTAATTCATCATTGATCTTCCTCTTTCCCCCCGTAATAATAGTTATCTATCCTGGGTAAAATAGGAGAGTGAAACATAGTACTTATTACAATAATGGAAAAATACCTATTTTCTGGCAAGACATTTCATGCCTCTATGCCCTTGGAAGTTCCACTCAAATTTTTTCCTATCATTCACCATAACCGATGTGTCAGTTTCAGGGTAAACAGGCAAGATGGGGGTTGGGGGGGTGGGGGGGTGAAGGGTGGAATGTTGCCATGGTAACAAAGGATTTCAGTGAAGAGTATCCATGGTGATTGTTGCTAAATTCTGAGAGGTTTTAAATGCTTTATTTAAAATACATAACAACTATGCAGCTGCTGAGGATGTTCTGAAGGGAAGAGAGGAATGAGTTGTTTGCACTTTTATGAATACGCTTGGCATGGTTCGGCAGGAAGGAGATAAGGCAGTTTAAGGACAGACGTGCTCTATATGTGATCCTATTCAGCAGTTATCAAGGACCTCTCTCCCTCTCATTCAGAATCCTCTCACACCTCTGGGGCCCATTTGTACCTCGATCACCTCCTCGGCAGGCTAACACCTGAGATAAACTCAGGCAGAAACCCAGGCCCCACCCTGCTCCTTCCCTAGGCACCCTGCTCCCACCACTGCCTCGGAATAGAAACACGCAGAGCTTTGAGCAGAACTGAGAGTTCCCAAAGGGCAAACCTCATTGGAAGTTTAAAATAGGTGCTGGGGAGTGCAAAGCCAGGACTATTTCTTTTTTCACTCACATGGATATGAGTATGAGTTGGAGAAATGGGACTAGAACTCAGATCTTCTCATTGCTAATCCAGAGTTCACTTATTCTCCTTTTGTATTAGAATGACTATGAATTAGAATGACTATGACTATGAACAGCAGAGACCCCATGTAACAGGAACTATAAAAAATAGAAGCTCATTTCTCGTTTACAAAAAAAAAAAAAAAAAAAATCCAGATGCTCAGGGAGCCAGGCTTCTTCTATCTTGTTGACCATTCTTATGGTCACCTCATCACCCACCATAGCTGCCTGATTCCAGCCATCACATCCAAATTCCAACCAACAGGAAAGAGGAAAAAGATGAAGAAATAAAAGCAAAGGACCCAAACAGCTGCCTTTTAAAGAATGTTCCTGAAAGCTTCCATTTGATACTTCCTTTATGTATCTATCTACTACAGGGCCTCTCCCAGCTACAAAGGAGGGAGGGAAAGAAGAGAGAGAAGCTCTCATGGTCCAGTGAGGCCCTGTAGTGGTTCTTGAGAGATAATTTTAGATCCTACTAATCACCTTGGGAGAAACTGATCCCCTTTCCATTCCTTTCCAAACCTGATAAAGACAAGGAGAAAGTCTCAGGCTGGTGCTTCAGGGACTGAACACCTGCTGTTGTCTCCTTTCAACAGGGATTCAGTCTCAGCCCAAAGCTCTAAGAACGCCTACACAGGCAGAGCAGATGCTAACTTTTGTTTTACGTGAGTTGCTGTCTTAACCAATCACAGTGGCCTTTATTAGAATTTAATGTATTGTTTGGTTTGCCATGGATTAATGTACATGCACTTTCTATTTGGTGAATAATGAGATCTTCCATTTACATCTGTGATTTTTTTTTTCCTTTTAAATAAACAGCTTCACTTTAGGAGTGAATTGACTTAAAGGAGAAAACCTTCACATAAACAACAGTACAGGTAGCACACGGGTGTGTTAAAAGCGTGACGGAAGAATGGGACCCATGGTTTGGTGGACAATTCCAGCGAGACTGGAAGAGGCCTATGTTCGGATCCCAGACCTGCTGCTGACTTGCTGTGTGACTTTAGGCAAGTCCTTCTCCACTCTGGGCCTCTGTTTTCATACCGGTAAAATGAAGAAAACTAGACTCGCTAGTTGCTAAGATCGCTGTTCTAAAGGAATTCGGGGGTTCACAAAGGACCCCAAATATAATTCCCCAGAACCCCAGAACCTGAGACCATCGCTTCTCCAGACATATCAGCTTTGCCTCTGTGAGCATTTGAGTATACAGAAACAGCAAACACTTGGCTTAGAAATGGAGATTAATCTGCATTCAGAGCATTGCAAATAAATAAAGATTTTTAAGCCAGTGGAGAGCTATCTCCCAAACATACAAAATTAGACTTAATTATTTTTAAAACAATACATCTCTTAATTTGCAAATGAGCAGAACAGAATGCTAAGCAGGGTCTTATTTTGGATGCTAACTACAGTTGCTTTTTCAATTGAAGATTTTCGTACTCTCTTCACACTTCCCCTCAACTGTTTATTAATAACTCTGCCTTTTCCTTGGTTTTAAATTATCCCTAAATATTAAACCCGGTGTGCAGAGCAGATGCTAACTTTGTTTTACATGAGTTGCTTGTCTTATTATAACCCCAAACAAAAGACCCATTTCCCATTTTTTCAAGAAATGCCAAAAGACCGTCTCCTTAAGAGCCCTGGGTCTCCCAACCAGAGGGAGAAACAGACCCATTGCCGCTCAGACGTGTCAAAACCTGAGTGCCCAGACATATCAAGAAATATTTGAAACTCACAAAGAGATCTTATTTTATGCCCACATATTGGAGAAAATGGAAATGTCTGACTATAGCAAGTGTTGGCAAGAATTCAGAGTTCTTCTAGACAAGAAGCCAATTCAGCAAAGTAGTAGGTGTGGTGGACAACAAAAGCTTTGGAGTCATTCACTCCACAAATATTTATCGAGCACATACTATGTGTCCGGCTCTGTTCCTGATGCTGGGATGCAGCAGAGAATGGCAAACAAAACATCTGGCTTTCGTGGAGCAGACATTCTCGTGGAGAAGGGTGAATAACAAACAAAAGAAATAAGTGAAAGAGTCTGTTAAATACCGAGATGTCTGAGGGAGAAAAATAAAGAAAAAGGAGGGAATTGGAGTGGGAGGAAAGAATTGCAAATTTTTTTTTAAGATTTTATTTATTGGGGCACCTGGGTGGCTCAGTTGGTTAAGCAACTGCCTTCGGCTCAGGTCATGATCCCAGCGTCCTGGGATCGAGTCCCACATCGGGCTCCTTGCTCGGCAGGGAGCCTGCTTCTCCCTCTGTCTCTGCCTACCACTCTGTCTGCCTATGCTCGCTCTCCGTCTCTCTCTCTGACAAATAAAAATAAAATCTTTAAAAAAAAAAAAAAAAAGGGACGCCTGGGTGGCTCAGTTGGTTGGACGACTGCCTTCAGCTCAGGTCATGATCCCGGAGTCCCGGGATCGAGTCCCACATCGGGCTCCCAGCTGCATTGGGAGTCTGCTTCCTCTCTCTCTCAATGTCTCTCTCTCAAATAAATAAATAAAATCTTTAAAAAAAAAGATTTTATTTATTTATTTGATAGAGAGTGAGATCACAAGTAGGCAGAGCGGGGTGGGGGGTGGGGAGAAGGCTCCCTGCTGAGCAGAGAGCCCCATGCAGGGCTTGATCCCAGGACCCTGAGATCATGACCCGAGCCGGAGGCTTAACCCACTAAGCAAGATTGCCTGGAGGCTTAACCCACTAAGCAAATTGCCCCAAGATTGCAATTTAAAAAAAAGAAAGTTGTCAGAGATGGGTCAATGAGGTCTATGTGGCTCTCTGAGGAAGGGCATTCTAGGCAGAAGGAACAGCTTCTGCAAAGGCCCTGAGGTAGAAGAATTCCTGGTATGATTACAGGAGAGCAAGAAGGGAAGAGGGCAAAGGGACAGATGACAGGAGATGGGGACAAAGGAGTATGTGAGGTTTGTAAGCCAGGGTGAGGGGATAGGATGAGAGCCTCCGAAGTTTTAAGCAGAGGAGGGACTGAGCATCTCTGGGGCTGCCGGTCTAACAGACCACAGGGTAGAGGGCAATTGGGGGCGGGGTGGGGGGGGGGCGGAACGTAATCAGGGAGGCCAGGGCAGAGGCTGCTGCCACAGTCCAGGTGAGATGTGACAGTGGCTGGACACAGTGATGGCAGTGGGGGTGGGGGAAAGTTCGAAGATTTAGATGTACTTTGAAAGCAGAAATGTGTTCTAGTAAGTCCAGGTGGAGCTGAGTTTAATCTCAGCTCATCAACTTTCTTAAGCATTATCACTTACCCTCTCTGAGCCTCGGTTTCCTTATCTATAAAATGGGGATAGTCAATCCCATTGGGGCGGGTGAGAAGTCGGTGAGCTAGTGCATAGCAAATCAAACCTATTATTATCGTCATTTGTTTCCAGCCAGGGTCTGCCTCCTTATGGCTCTGACCAGGGCATGACCTGTCCTCAGCCAGAGGCTAGAAGCACTCTCCACTCCCCTGTCTGCCTCTGCCCATCTCTTCTCCCTCCATTAGCTGCAGCCTCTCGTTCTCGATGGAGAAGGTTCAGGCTGCCTCTGACGGTCTTTCTGCACACTGAAGATATGGGAAAAACAAAATAATTATGCCCTGCCTTTCCTGGTATCTTTCAGCTGGGGACCCAAAGTGCTTTTCCGACATTAATGAGACCGCTGAGGCTTCCAGCAGCTGAGC
Organism: Mustela nivalis; assembly: GCF_964662115.1. NCBI lineage: Eukaryota > Metazoa > Chordata > Mammalia > Carnivora > Mustelidae > Mustela > Mustela nivalis. The sequence goes on from NC_139033.1 coordinate 10,284,564, forward strand.
ATTGCGGGGAGGTCACAGACGGAGCCGAGGACAGCGCTGGCAGGGTCTCTCTGTCTGCTACCTTCAGAGCCCCCCAGGGGGGAATATGAGCTAATTCAGAAGAATTGTCCAGCCTGTTCTAAAAGGATGGATGAATATGCCGTTTGGGTCACTTCTTCTAAAAATGATAAAATTCAACACAAAAAAAGAAGCCAGAAACCCTTCAACTGTTTGTGGAAGAAGTCTTATGTAATTCATACTGATTCCCAACCACCAGATTATCCATTTCTGCCATAATCAAGCTGGAAATCAGCGTTAACATCATTAAGTCAATCAACAACCACTCTCAAGTCATTTCACATGTCACTCAGGCCTGCTTTTCCTGACCTCTCTATTTAAAATAGCATCCCTTGGGGTGCCTGGGTGGCTCAGTGGGTTAAAGCCCCTGCCTTCGGCTTGGGTTGTGGTCCCAGGGTCTTGGGATCGAGCCCCGCATTGGGCTCTCTGCTCAGCGGGGAGCCTGCTTTCCCCCTCTCTCTGCCTGCCTCTCTGCCTACTTGTGATCTCTGTATGTCAAATAAATAAATAAAATCTTTTTAAAAAATAAAATAGCACCCCACAGCCCCACAACCATGACCTTCATCCTCGGTTGTTCCTTTATCTATTACTATAGACAATTGTGATTATTAATCTATTTTCATATTTACTATTTCCTCTGCCACCTGAAAGAAAAACCTCATGTCTTTGGTGTTTGTTGCTTGGCCCCAGCACCTAGCTCAGTGTCTAGCACATAGTAGGTCCTCAATAAATATTGAATGAATGAATCAAGGAATCAAGAAATCAATGAATAAGGGAACAACCCTTTGAGGTAGGAGAACTGGTATATCTTTGCCATTTGAGTAAACCGAGGCTCCACCCACATTGAAGCAAATAGCTCAAAGAAAAGAGGGAAAGGGACTAATGGGGGTGCCTACTATGTGCCAAGGACTGGCCTGGTATACTGCATAGGCTCCCACCTGAACCCTTTAACAACGTGAAGAAGACATGGTTCTCCCCACATTTTGCAGAGACCAGCAAAGCTCAGAAACCTCCTCGAGGTAGGCAGAAAAATGCGCCCCCCTCCTCCCAGCAAGATGTCGCCATGTCCTGATCCCTAGAACCTGGGAATAAGCTCTCTTCCATGACAAGAGGGAATTCAAGTAGCAGATGGAAAGAAGGGTACTAAGCAGCTGACCTTCAAATGAGGAGATTTTCCTGGACCATCTGGGTGGGCCCCAAGTCATCATAGGGTCCTTGACATGTGAAGAAGGAAGTAGATCAGCAGGTACAACGTGAGACTCAAGAGGCCGTTGCTGTTTTTGGCAAATGGAGGAAGTTACCACAAGCCAAGGAATGCAGTTGTCCTCCAGGAAGCTGGAAAACACAAGGACATGGATTCTCCCCAAGAGCTCCAGAGAGGAATGTGCCCTCCTGACACTTTCATGTTGGCTTATTTGGACATCTGACCCCCAGCACTATGAGACAATGAAGAAGTGTACAGTCATGTGTCACAGCCATGGTGGGAACCCGAGAGGTGCCTCACCCCACAGTCCATGCTTGCAACAGATCTGTAGGTCTCTACTGCCCTCAAGGGGACTTGCATTCCTCCCGGACCAACCAAGCCTGTCCCTAGCTGAGTGGGCCACTGGGCTGTGACCTTTCCCAGCTGTGACTGATTGGACCAGGGAGGGACAACCAAGTCCAAGTAGGTAGAGGCTCCCCCTGTGGAATTTGGAATGGACACAGAAGTCTCAAATTCACAGAAGTCTCAAATTCGTTCCTATTTAGAGCAGCCTCGGGGTCAAATCTAGTTTGTGAATAGTGTTCATTAGACCTTCAGTGTGCTCTAAAATCTTTTTTTTTTTTAATTAGCTGCCCATGTGTTTAAACCTTAAAATTTCATATTTGCAAAATCTGGATGATTGGCTACTCTTCAAAACCCAGAGCCCCTGGCAACACCAGCCCACAGCCCAGCACAGCAGTCACTGGCCAGAGTGGGGTTCAGCTCCCATCCCAATGTGCTTCCCAATGCCAAGAGCAGACACCTACCCAATATCTCCCATCTTGTATAGGCTGTTCTGGGCTGTTCTCGGGACCCAAACATGTCAGCTGGCTTCTGGAATACACTCTCCCCATCCCTACCCTGACCAAAGCAAGGTGACCCCGCAGACTGCACCAGTGGGTTCCCAGGCCGTCTGGATGTCAGCGTGGTTAGGCCCCTGGAGGGTGTCAGGAAGAGATCAGAAGGCAAGAAGGGTGTGTTGTTGGATTATTTATTTTACGGCTCCCTCCTTTCGGGGTCACGAAGTGCTAACTGCCACCCTCCACTTAAGGCCACAACTCCTGCCCATAACTCTGAGGTATCCAAGATTCTAAACCCAAACCTGGGTTTCCAGGTCCTTCCAGTATTTGTGCCAAAAAGGATAGATCACCTCTGAGTTAAGTTTACATATGTGAGATCTGTAATTTTCAAATATGTAAACAAATGGTATATGGGGCTCCCTTTGCACTCTTGCCATGGGGGCTCCAAATGTCAGGTCTGCAGAGTACCCCCATCACCCCAAGCCAAGAAGGGGGCATGAACCAGGTGGGGCTGATTGGATGTCCCCTCCCCACATGCTGAGCCTTCTGGGGAGGCCCTTGACTTAACGGGGCTGAGCTGGTTTCTGTTGCTTACAACCAAAGAACGCTGACAGATACACAGGGCTGCCCAGTCCCAAGTCCACTGTCCCTTCCATGAGACAAGGTGATAAATATAATATACACCAGGCCTGCATCCACAGAGGATATGGAAGATTTACAGAGGGAGGAAGGAGAGGGCAGCAGGGCACCCTCCGGCACATCTCCCAAGAAGAAGACGACACAGAGTGGGACCGCCTGCCTCCCAATGTCTTCCTCCCTCCCTCCCCTTGGACCTAACTCTTAGAACCCATTTTCATGCCCTCTTCCCCACCCCAACTGACTCAGGGAAATTGTGCATGAAAACCCGCTGAGTGGCAGAAAAAGGTTGTGCCTTCAGCTCCGACCCCCACCCTCAAATATATCAAACGAAACAACAAAAAATTTCTTATGTTCCCTAGAACATCCTCAAATCCTCCACACTCCATTCTCTTTTGTAAATATTTCTATCTCATCCCCTAAAAGCGATCTCGCTGAATGGATGAATACTAATCTGGAGAGAGGACTGAGGAAATTTACATCATTTAAATGAGAGCCTCTATTATGCAAAATTATTATTCAAATTATGCAAACATCAGGCTGAACTGGCTGCGGGGCTGGCTGGTGGCAGACCACCACGTGGGGAGGCGGGAAGTGGGGAGAGAGAGAACCTGACTGGTCCTCACTGGGATGGGTCCTTGTACATTGTTTGCTAGTGCACCCCTCTCTTGCTTAAAATACGCAAAAGTCTGAGTCATTCCCCTCAAAAATCAGAGGAAATGAGCCCCTCGGATGTTCTGACTGTAGATTAAGATTACTTATAACAACAGTTCCAGAAATTCCTGGAAGACTGGGAAGAATGGAATTCTGTCCCATCAAGGTATCTTGTAAAGATGAGATAACCTGGTGGGCGGTGGGGGAGTTAGCTTTCAGCGTAAATGGGGGGAAAGAACAGAATGTTTGCTACAATGGAGACCGACATCCATTATTATTACCGTGGATGCGGATGCCACTAATAAGAACTCCGTTCCTTTGCCATGTTTTCTTTTTTTTTTTTAAAGATTTTTTCTTTATTTATCTGACAGAAATCACAAGTAGGCAGAGAGGCAGGCAGAGAGAGAGGAGGAAGCAGGCTCCCTGCAGAGCAGAAAGCCCGATGTGGGGCTCGATCCCAGGACCCTGAGATCATGACCTGAGCCAAAGGTAGAGGCTTAACCCACTGAGCCACCCAGGTGCCCCTGCCATGTTTTCCTTTAAGAGAGTGGGATTGAGATGTTCACCTGCTTAAAGCCTTTTAGTGGCTGTCCATTCCACACATCGTGCTGAGGCCTACGTCCCCATCATGACTGGACCCCTCTCTATTCCCCAGAGTCTTCCTAGGCTAGTTGGTTTCCTCCTCCACTGCCTGCAGTCATACCTCTAACTCCTACAATATACACAATTCCTTCCTGCCCCAGGACCTTTGTCTGTGCTACTTCCTCTGCCAGAAATGCTCTTCTCCTCTGCTTTCTGACTGGCTGCTTCTTTCTCTGGCTCCAGGTTTTATCCTCAGACAGGCCCCCTTCCTGAGCTCCACCCGAATACCCCTTAAATATTCTCTAAATATTCACTGCTAGACACAAACACACACCTCCTTCTCCCAGCCTCTACCATTTTTCTTTTCACAAAATACAATTATATACTTATTTGTGTCGTTAGTTATTTTTTCATTTACCCCACCACCACCACTAAGTTATAAACTCTTACAAGGCAGGGACTGTGTCTTTCTTGTGCATGGCCAAATTTCCGGCACTTTGCACCATGCCTGGTACATAGTAAATAGGAAGTAAATAATGAATTAACTAGTTTATTAATAATCCATGTTTCCAAGTAATTTTTGCAATTCTCCTGACACAAGAAAGAAAACTATGAGACCAGCCAGGCAGATATTAGTTATTCTCATTTTGCAGATAGACACAGGAGGCCCAGGCTCGCCCTGGGTCTCGCCCTGGACATGAGCAGAGGGTAGAACGCAGGTCTTCGGACTGATTCAGAATCCAGGACCCCTTCTGCAGGCCACACTCCCAGGTCCCTGACGATCACTTCATTAATGCAAGTTCCATCCGAAATCTGATGAACCTTTTCTTCGTTCAGAGGGCAGATTCGTGTTTGTAAATAAGAGTGGGAATGTTCTGGGCGTCTGGGTGGCTCAGTCGTTAAGTGTCTGCCTTCAGCTCAGGTCATGATCCCAGGGTCTTGGGATCGAGCCCCGTGTGTCATGTGTCGTGTTCCCTGCTCAGCGGGCAGGCTGCTTCTCTGTCTCCTTCTGCCCCTTCTCGCACTCTCGTTCCCTCAAATAATAAATAAATAAAAATATTTTAAAAGAGTGGAAATGTTTTAAATAATGAAGTGTTTTCAAAGGCCCTAAGTTCTTCAGAAGTACTCATTCATTCATTTATTCAAGATCTGATTAATTCTCTGTTCGGTGCTGGTGCCACTCCCATGGCTTTGGACCTAAACAAGCTACCTCAGTGAGCCCGATATGCAGCCAGCCGTGGAAACCACCGATCTAACCCCACCCCTTCCTTTGAACAGACTGTGAAACTGAGGCCCAAAGAGGAACAGTCACTAGCCCAAGGAGAAGAAGACTCTGTGCCCCAGGCCCCTCATATCTATAACTGCATGTGATCCTCCCAACAATGGTGAAAGGTAGGCATTATCAGGGCACCTGGGTGGTTCACTCGGTTAAGCATCTGCCTTTGGCTCAGGTCATGATCCCACGGTTCTGGGATGGAGCCCAGCCATGAGGCTGCCTGCTCAACAGGGAGCCTGCTTCTCCCTCTGCCTCTGCACCTCCCTCCCTGGGCTCGGGCTCTCTCTCTCTCTCTCACTGTTGCTTGAATAAATAATATCTTTTTTTTTTTTAAGATTTTATTCACTTATTTCACAGACAGAGATCACAAGTAGGCAGAGAGGCAGGCAGAGAGAGAGGGAAGCAGGCTCCCCACTGAGCAGAGAGCCCAATGAGGGGCTCGATCCCAGGACCCTGGGATCATGACATGAGCTGAAGGCAGAGGCTTTAACCCCCTGAGCCACCCAGGCGCCCCTGAATAAATAAAATCTTAAAAAAAAAAAAAAAAAGTAGGCATTTTTCCCATTTCACAGATAGGAAGGGAGAGACATGGCCAAAGTCCCAGGGTGAGTCAGTTGGGAATGGGTGTGATGACCATCCACTGTCCCAGAAAACCTACTCTGAGACACAGTTTAGCATATCAGTTCTTACTAAGGAGGACCCTTGGGATGAATCCCTGTGCAAGGTTGGGGAAGGAAGCAGGAGTGGGCAAAGAGGAAGCAGAGCGTGATACAGGACGAACCACACCCCCCGCGTACCCCACAGGGAGTTGCAGCTAACGCAGTGATGTCCCCAGTGGGTCCAGATGGCCGGGCCTTCATGCTCCTCCTTGATGGGGCCTGAGCTGTAGGCTGGCCTGGAAAGGGACAGAAGCAAGGTGGCTCTCCTGTTTAGAGATCCCCAAAGAGGCTGTTGGCAACATGCCCTCTGTGGAAGGGAGATCAGGATGACACATGGAACTGAGGATTGACGAGCCTCTGAAGCTTGTCCTGCATCTCACAGATGGAAGAGTAGCAGAAACAGGATCTGAACCCAGGTCTCTCTGATGCCAACATTCCCCATCCTTTGCACTATTTTTAAACCACTAGTCTACACTGCTCAGCAAGAACTGAAAAGCCAAAGAAGTTGGACAGAGAGAAGATCCAGAGACTTACTGACCCAAGGGTTGACCACCTGGGAGCCCAAATAGAAGACGTCACCCCTGACAAATGGGAAAGTTGTGACTTGGAGCCAAAGGAGGGAGGAGGAATGGCGGGTTCAGATCTGACCAACCTGCTCGTGGCAGAGGCTGCTGGAATGAAAATTTGTATTCAGGGGCAGATGACGAAACCATCATGTTTTGAACTCTCTGACATGGCAAAGGGCCAAGAAGACAACCCAGCATTTGTTTGGAGCATTGCATGATGGGAAGTGCCATTAACACTTGGAAAAAATGAAATGCAACCAGGGAGATTAAAAAACAACACCGCACTTTCTTCCAGGGACTGCGAGGACTCGGACTTGTCCCCAGAGAGAGGGAGCAACTGAAGACAGTTTCACAGATGATGATAAAATGGAACAAGTGTACAGCGAGGAAACCGGAGGCCTGAGTTCCAGCCCCAGCTCTGTACTGACAAACAAGCTGTGTGTCCTTGAGCAAACCTCTTGCCCTCTCTGAGCCTCCATGAGAGCAAGTTATAGCTATTACAGTGAGTTCTGCCTTACAGAAGCCAGACATAATATGCAGCAAAATCAGGTGGGTTTGCCTCCTAATGATGTCTTAGATTGAATTCTTTTGTCCCAGCCCCACTAAGCCTCTAGGAAAACCATTATTTCCACCGAGAAAAATGTTTATTCTTTATCTGCTTCTAAGACCAAGACCTCTCAACTTTTGTTCTTCCTCTTTTGAAGGAACCTTAAGTAAAATATACATTTCACTTTTCTCTTTATTGTGACAGCGGCTATGTGCTGATGCATGGCCTCGGGGGCCATCCGAGCTCCATGTTGTGGAGGTAATATGGAGTGGTCCAGGAGGAGCCAGGAAAGCAGGAGAGGAAGAAGCTGGGGCGTTTCCTTCTGACCCTTCCCTGCTCCGACAACTGTCGCATACCTCCTGATCTATCAGGTGCTCCTACTGGTGGCCCCTAGCCGCTGGGTCCCCCCACACACACACTCCCTTCCCTCCCTTGGCCCCAGCGGGGGTAAGGGCTCCCTGCTGTGCTAGCCGGCCTGTGCCATTCACTGCACCCGCATCATTAACAGGTCTTTCTACTCAACTCTCCCCAGCTGCCCAGTGAGCGTGTGCCTTGTCTCTCCTGCGGGAACCCTAGCTGACATGATAGATGCTCAGTAAGTACGGGGGCGGGTGGGGAATAAATGAATGAGTAAATGAATAAATGGGTGGCTGGAAATGGGAACGTGTGAGGCGACAGGTGGGCTAATGACTGGTTACTAGACCATCATTTCATTGTATCTACCCATGTCAAATCATCACAGCGTACGCCTTAAAGGTGGACCATTTTTAATTGTCTGGTATGCCCTAATAAAGGCGGGGGGACTGTGAGTGGATGAGTGGGCGGAAAAGGGGCAGAAGTAGGGGAATCACGTAAGGACTGTGTTAAGGTGAGATTATGAGTTAAGGGTAACGTAAGCCAGAGAGTAGGGGTCAGGGCTGCCTGGGGTAGGAGCCCCGGTGAGGCTGGGAGGCAGGGTGTGTTGGCAAAGCAGAGGGAGGCGCGATGACGTGCGAGGTGAGGTGAGCTGCCCACAGCCGTCTGCGCCGCTGCGTGAAGACTCCTCTGTCTTGTCTGCGCTGCCCAAGGGGACGTGAGGTGACTGTGCCGAGCAAAATGCCCATTAATTACTTTGGCCGTAGGTCAGCCGGCACGCCCCACACTCGTGCCACGGACAGTACATGAAAACCGCCTTCAAGAGGCAGTGGCACCCAGACCTCAGCCTCCAGCAAGGTCAGACGGAAGGAGTCCGACCTGCCCAGCACCCTTCAAGGGAGTCGCCCGGCTCCATGGCCGTCAGAGGAAGCCATTTCTCATCCTAGACAAGCAATTCTGGAAGCTACCAGAGCTGTGGCTTAGAATATACTCAGGAGCCCCCATCTGGCCTCTTTCCATGTCTAATGCAGGCATTTTCCTCATGTGCAGAATTCCAGATTTCCATAGTACCCAACGTTTCCCAGGCTTCTGTGACTCAAAACCATGGTCACCGTGTCGCCATATGCTCATCATTGTGCATGCTTTATTATTTATCAAATGTTTTCCTTTACACGGACACTCACCCAGCACCCCCACCTTTCTCTTGAATATGTTTTCAAAGAAAATCATGCCTCAGCAAAGGAGAACCATTGAGGCACAGACTCTGGAAGCAGGCTTTGTGGATTCAAATCCTGCCTCTGGTACCCACTAGCTGCGCGACCTTGGACAAGTGCTTTCACCTCTCTGTGATTTGGTTTTCTCCTCTATAAAGTGAACATAATAACAGGATCTTACGTCTTAAGCAAATGAAAGGAGTTAAGACTGTAAAACCTTTACAAAAGTGCCCAGAACACGCACTGTTGCGAGCAGCGGTTGTTTTTGCTGGAAATGGAAAACAAGTTCTCACCAGCTACATAGAGAAGGTAGAGGGGAAATGCAAATTCAAAATTTAAAAAAAAAAAAAAAAAGTCGTATCCAATTTTCTTTGTTAGAAGGAGAAATTAGCAAAATACCAGACATTAAAGCCACATTGGCACCAAGCTGAAGTTTTCTTTCTGGGGTAATGGGAGAATGAATGACATCTGAACGAGGCAGAATGTTTTCGCCCGGTGATTTAAAGCTCTGTCCTTGTATCAACCACAATCGTGCTTTGTACTCTATACTGCCATCCTCTCTGGTTCCCCACCCCAGTGACAGGGGCAAACGGGTCCAAGAGATGGAAGACACCCGTCCAAGGGCACAGGCAAATTAATATTGGAGCGTAAGCCGCGACAGCTGACTGTTCCTGGTGTCACACAGGTGTCTGACTTGAGCTTGCGTTGCAGAGATGTCTGCGTCCAAAGACATCCTTTCCAGAAGCATCCAGGGCTGTCTTGAATGAACACATTGATTGCCAGCCACCCTGACTAAATAAAGAGCCAGATTGCCACCTTCCCCCACGGAGGCACCTCTGTTTTAGAAATTGGGGTTGATTTTCATAATTGCCCATTTGGGCCACTTTTTCCCCCCCTCTTCCTGCACTTCAATTCCCACTCTTGCATTTTAAGTTTTACAATAAATAGGGAGCCCAAGAAACTCTAGGACCCGCTCTTGACCCCCCCAAAAGAAGAAACTCTCTCTCATTCCCCAAACCTCCTCTCCCTTGACCTACCCTCCCCCTCACTTTGTGGCCAATAATGTTACTATGGAAAGGATGAGACCATACAAATACAGCCCAGCCAGAGAGGCTCTGGACCCAGAGACTCCGGGAATCTATATCCAACATGAATACCCGAGAACTTCAGTCCAGCTCTGTTCAATGGGCTCATGTCTTTAGGCGCCTGCCATAAAAAACCCTGATGTGTAAAGAAAAGGCTTCTGTAAAAATTCCATAAAAATGTGGGAAGTAGGGACGCCTGGGTGGCTCGGTGGGTTAAGCCGCTGCCTTCGGCTCAGGTCATGATCTCAGGGTCCTGGGATCGAGTCCCGCATCGGGCTCTCTGCTCAGCAGGGAGCCTGCTTCCCTCTCTCTCTCTCTGCCTGCCTCTCCATCTACTTGTGATTTCTCTCTGTCAAATAAATAAATAAAATCTTTTAAAAAAAAAATGTGGGAAGTAGTCTATGTCCGTTACACAAAATGATTTGCAGGAGGCTCGAATATTTTCCTCTTCGCCAAACTGCCTTTATGAAAAAGAGCCATAGAAGGAAAGACTTCAGCAACCTCCCAGGGGTTATGAACGCGGGTATATTGCAATCAGTGTTGCTCTTAGCCTCGGGAAACTCGATTTTCTTTGCCGTGAAAATTGCCTGCGATATTCTCCTTAGGTGTTCAAAACTCAGTCAGATGTGCATTCCCCCAGACAAAGAAAAAGTAACAAATAAAAAAAATTAGAACGCCAGGCTGGGGGGAGTGAAATCAGCAGTTGTCTCTGTGAGAGGGGGCTCCACTTACTTTCCCTCCTTCAGGGTCTGGGTTCCTGACCTGAAGATTATGAGACTCAAGCGCTGTCTACTGCGCTAAGGAGGCAGGTTCCTGACCTGAAGAAACAGGGAACTGAAAAGCTAATGGTCTCTGAGCAGTTGCCTTCAGCACCTCCTCCACACATGCATGCACGGCACACATGCACATGTGCACTCTCACACACATGCACGTGTGCACACATGTACACGTGCACTCATGTGCACACACACATGCACACACGTGCACACATGCATAGCACATAATACACCCACATGCACACATGCACTCATGCACAGGTACTCATGTGCACACCCACACTCACACATGCACTCACATGCACACATGCACCCACCTGCGCACACGCATGCACACCTACATGTACCCACACACATGCGTCCACATGCACACATGCACTCACACGCGTGCACTCGTGTGCACACCCATACTCACACATGCAACCACATGCACCCACTTGCACACAGGCATGCACACATACATGTACCCACACACGTGTCCACATGCATACATGCACTCGCACGCGTGCACTCGTGTGCACACATACACGCACGCACACACAGAGTCTAATGGGACAAACCTGCTCCTTCCTCTCACTAGAACCTCCCCGACCTCATCCTTAGGCCGAGTGGAGCCAGCTCAGTTACCCTTGCAACCTCAGTAATTAGCAACTTTTATTTTGCCACCCAGCACCTGCTCCTTTTCTTCTGATAATAGGACCCTGCTTCCTTTTGGGACTACGCCTCCCCAACTCTCAATCCAAGAGGCTTGGGAAAGGCCAAGACACACCCCCTTCCAAAGAGCAGTCATATGACTCAAGCCTGACCAATGAGTGTATTCCATCCTCCTGGCCATAATAATTGGCTCAACAATGGGCGTGCGACCAGTGGTAATCTAATTAAAACCAATGCCATATTTTTCGTAAGAACTGTTAGAGGAGAGGTAGTCTCTCTTCTTAAGAGCTTGCTGAGGGGGTAGGAGTTGAGCCTGGAAATGTATTGGCAGCCATCTTGCCACTGTGAAAGAAAGTCAGTGTTGGCCTAGGAAAGCCAATGCTGACTCAAGAGATAAATCTTTAGTAACTTTTTTGGAGCTTCTGGGTGTAGCCATACACAAAATTAGATCTGTCTTTAATGACCCTACAACCCTAGTAGTTACCTCAGTAGGAGAACAAAGGAAGAATGTTTCAGATACAAGAATGGTGACGCATGCACAAATGCTCTGAGGCAAAAGCATTTTGATCAAACAGAAAGAAAGCCATCGTGGCCTGGGTTCAGAGACTAATGACAGGCAAGAGTGGAAGAAAATGATTCCAAAAGAAAGATAAGGACCAGACCATCCAAGGCAGATAATAGACTAGGAATTTTTATCCAAAGAACAATAGGAAAAGTTTCAAGAAGGAGAGGGTTAGTGATCGGATTTGAATTTTGTAATATGCATAGCAGGCTGCTTTAAGGAGAATGGAATGGGGTAAGGAAGGGAGCTAGGCAGATGTTGGAGGGACCATTATGGGACTATTGTAATGGTCAGGTGAGAGAAATGGTGGCCCAAAACACAGCGGCACATGTCTGCATTGCCGCCCTTGGAAAGGCAACATAGAGGAAGGGAGGCTGGCCACCGCTGGTCTTTGTAGCTACACAATTTGAAAACTAATGCAACCACCGAGGAAGATTTGCCGCATCCAGCAGCCCGCCTGAACCACCGAATCGTGGAGAGTTAACACAATCAATAAATCTACAGTTGCTGAGTGAGAGCGTTGCTTTGCATACATATAGCAAGGAAGCAAGGAGCCAAGAGCTATTTCTGCCACTGAATTCGGTCACCCTTAAACCTGTAAGAACCTGGAAGTCGGCAGACTGCGCCTGTCAGACAGGTGCCTTTACCTGCTTGTCTTTTCCTGCTAACACCCTCCAATGGTTCTTCTCCTGGCTGGCATTTCCTTTGAGTTAAGAAATGGCAGATGTTAACTGTGGAGGCAAAAGACTCCTCTGCAGGGGAAAAATTAGATATATTGCCTTGACCACGTGAACAAGGTTAACGTCATCACTGAAGGGACATATGACACGTTGAGCCTCAAGTTGAGACCCACTGGGGACACAACATCACCCATGTGGCATTTTTGCCAAAAACGTTGAACCTGAAATTAATCATAAGCAGCAATCAAACAAATCCAAATTGACAGATATTGTACAAAACAAATGGCCTGTGGTTTTCAAATACAAATGCCATGAAAGACCAAAAGGCAAGGGAACTATTCTGAAATCCAAGAGACTGAATAAAAAAGACAGCTAAGTGCCAAGTATGATCTTTGATCAGCTCCTGGTTCAAAAAGAAGAAAAAAAAAAGGCTGTAAAATACATTTTGGGGACCACTGGGGAAATGAAAATATTGCCTGTATGGTAGACAACAGTGTTGTATCAATGTTCAATTTCCTGAGTGTGAATATCGCATCGTGGCTATAAGAGAGGATGTCCATGCTGTGAGGATTTGCACACTGCCATACCGAAGGTAAAGAGTCATGGCGTCTGTACCTGGTTCTTAGATAAACAATGATAGATGATAGATCGACAGATCCATCGATTGATAGATACCAGACAGGTAGAGAGATACATAGTATAAACAGGGCACAATGTCAGAAATGGCCCCGTCAGGGTGACCAGTAGATGACTACTGATTGCACTAATCTATTATTCTTGCAAATCTTTTGCAGGTTTGAATGACTTCAAATTAAAAATTGTGGGGGAAACTCAGTAACTGTTTAATATCCACACACAACCATGTGCAAATACAGACACACAAAGGCCATTGACACAGCATGTCAATGGTTCTGCACCAACGATGGTGCAGAACCATCTCCCCAGTGGTGAACATTGGGGTTACCAAGTATCCCAGTTTGTCTAGGACAGACATTGTTAATAGAGCCTCCCTAAGAAGTGCTCCCCCTACTTATGTCAAGGGCAGTTGCCAAAAATGGAAAGAAAACATCACCATCGTCTGACTTCTGTTGTATCAACTTCTAGTCATTCATTTCTCAAACATGTACTGAGTCCCTAATGGTGTACCAGCAGCTCAGTCAGTATACAATGCTGAGTAAAGTCAACAGGGTTCCTGCCCTCATGGAAATGATCATCAAAAAAGTCATGTCTGGCCAACTATAACCCACAGGCCAGATCCAGCCTGCTTTTTGATAACTCGTGGGCTAATGGAAAGAAAGAAAGAAAGAAAGAAAGAAAGAAAGAAAGAAAGAAAGAAAGAAAGAGAGAAAGAAAGAAAGAAAGAAAAAGGAAAGAAAGAGGGAAAAAGTTATATTTTTAAATGGTTGGAAAAAATCAAAAGGAAAATATAATCCTGGGACATATAAAAATTAAATGAAATTCAAACTTCAGTGTCCATCAATAAAGTTTTATTGGCACACTGCAGGACTCATTCATGCACTGTCTCTGGCTGCGGTCCTGCTCCAACAGCATAATTGAATGGTCATTAACAGACATCATATGGCCCACAAAGCCCAAGATACTTAGTATCTGGCCCTTTGCTGAAAAAGCTTGCCAACCCCTGGAAGAAAGCCGTGTTTTCAGTGTGGTACCCCTGGTTGCTGGAAGATGAAATAAAGTGATATAAGCATAACGGCACCACTGATGCCTTGCACTTAACAACATGCTCCACTGATGTGTGTGGGCTATCTACCTCAGTTCACTCATCTGTAAAATGAAGATGTAAGAGCATCTTCCTGGAGGGTTGTGTGGCTGTAATAAGAAAATGCAGGTCAAACACTTGGCACAGTACCTGCATATAGTAATCACTCAATAAACAGTAACAACTGGCAATTAATGGAGCTGATTGCATCACTGAGCTTTCTACTGACAAGCTGATGGCCTCATTTATTATCTCAATTAACCTGCTTCATGTTTCATGTGGAAATATTTTGAATGTTCAACAGAATACATGGAACATTTAATCCTACAAACATATGATCTATAATTGGCTATAAAAATTAATAACATGGAAACATTCAATCAAAAGAGACATTTTTAAAGCCTCTGGCACCCCACTTGGCCCCTCTCTGATCCCATCATCCTCCTCCCTTCCTCGGGCCAAAGTGACAACTATCCAGAGACTGGGGCTTATCCTTCCCATATTTTCCTCTCTAGTTTCAGTACAAATAATTTTGTTTTCTCCATACATCACATTATTGCTTTCCTATGGTACCAAAGAGGCAGAATGAATGGTCTCATTCTGTTCATGTTCTTCCATGATTTGCTTGTCCCTTGCTTTGTATGGTGGGTCCACCCTGATGTGACCTACCCCTCTCCTCTATCAGACACCAGCGTATGGAAAACCCCCTACGGAGTCCGTCCATTCTTCTGCCGAAGGGGCCATTTGGGGCATCTTCCATTGCTTTGCCCCTATAAATGAATGGCTGTTCTTGTTTGTGTATGTCTACTAACTCACTGATTCTGCACAGCTGCATGGGAAGTACATTGTGATGGTCAGCCCCTTTCTCAGGGAGGCTCTGAAATCTTGTTACCTGCCGAAGTCTCACAGGCAGGACTCAGGACTGGGTCTTTATTCTCTGCCTACCCAGAGTCTCACCTCTTAACAGATTGAAGCAATTTCCCACTTTTCCAAAGTGGAGGACATGATCGACCCATTTCTGTTCCCAAGATTAAAAGCCATTAGCAGGGACACCTGGGTGGCTCAGTCGATTGAACATCTGCTCAGGTCATGATCCCAGGGTCCTGGGATCGAGTCCCACATCAGGTTTCTTGCTCAGTAGGGAGCCTGCTTCTCCTTCTGCCTGCCTCTGTCTCTCTCTCTCTCTGTCAAATAAATAAAATCTTTCCAAAAAGCAAAAAATAAAAGCCATTAACAAAAAAAAACAAAAGCATGTTGGCACATTCAAGGTGTGTCTGAGTTAAGTTTTGCATTTTGTGCCAAGAAGCAAGGCTAGTGAAGGATTTGCAGTACTAATTGACGATAAAAGTAAAATATTTTTGCTCAACAATGACCTTTTCTAAGGGCTGTGTAAACCCGAAAGTAACCCATGAATTTTATTCACATCTTCCCTGCTATGTGCCATCAACAGGTAAATCTGTATACACAGGAACAGGCTATGTTAAGGGATGGCATTTTCTAAAAACTTCATACAAAGTAACCCTTGGGGGAATCAACCCTTTAAAAAGACAGAAATTGATTTTAATGCGGGGGGGGGGGCACAGGGTAATATGGAAATCAGCAATTAAACATGTATGAATGATGATGGGAAAGAAATTGCTTTTACAAGTCTAGGAATCTATCAGGAACCAGACATCTGTCACCTCCTGAACAGACTTTAATTTTAGAGTTTGCTTCCTTTAAAATTCTTTCCCCTTCTCTTCCCATAGTTAGACGGATTTCACATATGCTTGGGATTTCACAAACTCGGTCTTGGTAGATGTGATATCTAAGAATATCTGAAGCCGTTTCCAAGTTGCTGTGGAATAACGCTTGTCTTGTTCTCTGAAATCAAGCTTTTGGGTTTTTCTTACTCCTCGTGGCTGCTCTTGTGACGTCAGGTGATCCTCAACTGCATGTCTGCAGACACGAACTGACCCAAGCCTGAGTATCATTTCCAGTGGCATTTAGCGGCTCAGAAATCCCCCAGTGCATCACATTTCAAACTACAAATGTGCCTATGCATCCGCTGGTGATCTTGTAAAAAATGCAGGTTGTGACTCAGTAGGGCTGAAGTCGGACCTGAGACGGCATTGCACCCCGGGTGGTGATGGTGTCGGTTGCAGACTGCACCTTGAGTGTGGAAGCTCCAGTGGGCTTTTTATTCTCTCTTTACCCCCTCACCCCACCCCAGATCCATTCTCCGCCCTACGGACTCCAGCACCTGGACACCTTGGCTCTCTGGTTTACAGGTGAGTTGGCCAATGGAAGGTGAGGTCAACGGATTGAGCCAATAGGAAGCAACAGCAGGAGATCAGAGTGTCATGTACTTAACATGGAAGAGGACTATATAGGTGTGATTAAATTAAGAGTCTTGAGGTGGGGAGATTATCCTGGTTTATCTGGGTAGGCCCAATATAATCATTTGGGTCCTTATAAGTGAAATAAGGAGTCAGGAATGTCAGCATCAGATGTGACCAGCTGTTTGTGGCTTTGAAGATAGAGGAAGGGGCCAGGAGGCAAAGAGTGTGGGAGGCCTCCTCTAGAAGGTAGAAAAGGTAAGGGAGTGAATTTTCCTTCCTCCAGAAGGAATGCATCCCTCCTAAACCTCAGCTGTACTCCAGTGAAACCCATTTCACATTTCTGACCTCCAGAACCGTAAGATAGTGAGTTTGTGTTTTTTTAAGATTTTAAGTAATTTCTGCACCCAATGTGGGGTTCAAACTCGCAACCCCGAGATCAAGTGTCGCATGCTCTACCAACTGAACCAGCCAGGTGCCCCAAGTGTGTGTTGTTTTAAGCCACTATGTTTGTGTTAAATTGTTAATGCAGCAATCAGGGATCCAGCGAAGAACAAGACAAAGTCTCTGTCCTCTCGGAACTGACATTCTAGTGGAGAAGACAATGAACTAACAAATAAACAGAGCAGGTAACTGGAGGTAGCGACGTGCTGTGGTGAACACAAGACACAGGGACATAACAGAGAGTGTCTTGAGAGGTCTCCACTTTGCTTAGGGTGGCACAGAAGGGTATTTTTGGACTGAAATAGAAACGACAAGAAGTCAGCCATGTGAAGATCCGGAGGAAGAGCATTTCAGCAAAGAGGATCAGCACGTGCAAATGGCCTGTTGCTGAAATCGACTTGGCAGATGTCATGAGTACATGACTGTAGGGAGCTCCCAGCATGGACAGAGGCTAGAGAATCACACAGAGCTTCACAGCCAGGGGAGGTACTAACCCCCTCCAGGGGAATTTGGTAATGCATGCGGGTACTTGTGGTTGCCACAAGGACTGTGGGCACCACTGACGTTTACCAGGTCAGGTCCAGGGATGCAAAATACTCTAAAATATGGAGAAGAGGAGCAACTTGGGTGGCTCAGCCCTTAAGCATCTGCCTTCAGCTCACGTCATGATCCCAGGGTCCTGGGATGGAGCCCCACATCAGGCTCCCTGCTCAATGCCCCAGAAGGAGTCTGCTTCTCCCTCTCCCCCTGCTTGTACGCTCTTGCTCTCTCTCACTAGCCCACTCTCAAATAAATAAAATCTTAAAAAATAAATAAATAAAATAAGATATGGAAGAGAGTCCCATGCAGGGAAGTTCTGTCCTCTCCAGATGCCCCGTAAGGAACTGGGATTTGATTCTGAGCATGATACAAAGCCACTGGAGAGCAGAGGACCATTGGAATCCAAAGCCTGTATTTAACAGACCCCTCTGTGGGTCTGACTTGAGCTGAGGGGGTTATAAAAAGAAAGAAAATCTGAAGCCATTCTCAGCCCAGCTGCTGGGACAATTAGACCAGCCCCACGTGGCGGCTGATGTAGAGACCCCATGCTAAGAACGCGTTTCCCGAGCTGGTGTCCTCTTTCCCCCACCCTGAGAATTACAATCACAGCAAGACCAAAACCACAACTCCCAGCCCAGACAGGTATATCCCGCACACACCTACGTAAGAGTAGCTAACAGAAAGGGATCCTGGTGACTCAGTAATTCCAGCCACCTCAGTCAGTTATAGAGAATTCGGTATCTTTATTCCCCTGGAGGTTGCGGAAAGATAAAATAAAATAAATTAGAAAAACAGAGGTTTATTCCTAAACTCAAAACAAGACAGACCCAGAACTAAATAGAAAAAATGTTGGGGCACCTGGGTGGCTCAGTGGGTTAAAGCCTCTACTTTCAGCTCAGGTCATGATCTCAGGGTCCTGGGATGGAGCCCGCATCGGGCTCTCTGCTCAGCGGGGAGCCTGTTTCCCCTCCTTCTCCCTCTGCCTGCCTCTCTGCCTACTTGTGATCTCTCTCTCTCTCTCTGTATGTCAAATAAATACATAAAATCTTTTTTCTTAAAAAGTCAAGCGAAATGAAGAGTTCACAGAAAGGCATAAAAATGCTCAGCCTCACTTTCGTGAGAAATGCAATCAGAGTTACATCGAGCTATGATTTTTTTACCCACCGGGCAGACAAGGTGCAGGTTTGACAAATGCCAAGCAGATGAAAGTGTGAGGCAACGGGCTGCTAGGGATAAAGCAGGTTTAGCCTCACTAGAGGACAATTCAGCATTACCTGTCCTAGTAAGAAGTATAAGACCCGTTGGAACCAGCACTTACCCATGGTAGGACATGTGTTCAAAGTTGCTCACTGTCCTTGGGGTATGATGGGAAACTCTCCGTGGGAGAAAGGCGTGGGGGGCTATTTCCCTGTGTGCTCTACTGAACCTTTTTATTTTTTAAGATTTTATTTACTTATTTGACAGAGAGAGATCACAAGTAGGCGGAGAGAGGGGTAAGCAGGCTCCCCACTGAGCAGAAAGCCCGATGCGGGGCTCAATCCCAGGACCCTGGGATCATGCCCTGAGCCGAAGGCAGAGGCTTTAACCCACTGAGCCACCCAGGCACCCCTCTACTGAACCTTTTACGTTTTGTTCTAAGTGAATGTGTTACCGATTCAAAAATACACAAAATTCCAAAATTCAGAAGGGCCCTAAACCTCAGGAGGGGAACCCTATAAAAACAAAGTCATGTTGGTGAATGGGTGCAGAGTTTTGGTTGGGACAACGATAAGCTTCTGGAGATGGATGGTCGTCACTGCCATACAACAGTGTGAATGCATGTGAGGCCACCGCACTGTCCACTTAAAGATGGTTAAAATGGTCAATTTTATGTTTTGTGTATTTTACTACGACAGAGTTAGTCTGAAAACAAATGAGACCGAATTGCACACGAGATTGAATCATGAGGCCACATTCAAATGCTATCATTTCCAAGACTCAGCCACACTGATGAAACTCGGGGGCTCAGGCCACCTGAATTCTCCATGAATAGCCCTGCTTGAATATAGTGTTATCATTCTTAATAAAGGAACTTTGTTAATTGTAAAGCTAAACTGCAACTTTTAAAAGTTTTTTATTTATTTAAGTTATCTCCACACCCAACACAAGACTCAAGTCCACAACCCTGAAATCAAGAGTCACAATCTCCTTGGACTGAGCCAGCCAGGCGCCCTAACTAAATGACGATTTAACTTTGCTTTGTGCGAGTCTACGAAAACGCGATGCAGGAAAAAAAAAATCCTTGCCCCAACGACATGAATTTGATTTCTCCCTTAAAAAATGTGATGTTGGTGATGATTACAGAGTGAAATGGCTCGTTCCAAACCATAATGTACACTCTCGATTATATGAAGAAGTCCCAGCAAAACTGGCCTAGATTATCGAAAATAGTGAATTTAGACATCAAGAACATTTACCGTTAAAAATGCAGTGTATAGATACACAGAGAATGGAAACACTAAAACATGTAAACATGTACTCCATTTTGTTGCAAAAATGTGTCCCAAAAGTGCTAGAAAGGCCATCCATATGAATCACAATACAGAGAATCATTCTCCTTTGTTCAGTGATGGAGAAGCAAGAGTTGAGCAGAGAAACAGCTATTGCTTGCAAGTTCATTTTTAGAAAGAGATACACACACACACACACAAACACACAGGTTTCCCCACTGGTCAGGAGGAAGCTCAAACGACCTCCACCACTGAATTCTAATTCCCCTCTAATCCACTCCTATGTAACTTTCACTTGACATTAACAACCTGGACACTGTCTACTCCAGTCCAATTAGAACTATCTGCCTCCCTCCAATTAGACCCAGCGCCTCGAAAGTGGGAACAGTTAGTTCTGTTCATCCATTCCTCGGAGACTAGGCCCCTTGGGGTGTGGATTTCATCTTTGCTGAATGGAAGAGAATCTGAAGCCCAAATCCCTGCCAGTCCAGTATAACCATACAGTCTTATCAGGTAGCGAGGACTTCAAATCTGCAATCCCTTTGTGCATACGCTGCCGGCAGGCTTTATCGGGCAGTATCACTTTCTCACAACCTTCATTTTAGAAGCGGTATTTTATATCATGATGTCACTTCAGGATTTCAATTGTCTGACCTCAAATGACATGAGTATCAACTCGCTGGTAACTGCTGCTATTGATAAAACAGCAAATCTCTATTTCAGACTCATTATCATTTCGCAAATTCAGTTCTTTGGAAGCATCGCCAGCTCCTGGGCGGGAAATGGCACCTGCAGTGAAGCCATTCACTCGAGGTCCTGACGGTCCCTTTGTGTGGCCTCTCCCAGAGCCAAAGCGAATGGCTGCATGCAAAGCATATATGTAGCAGTGCCCAGCAATGAGTAGGGACTTTCTTCAGAAGCTTTTTCACTGACAAGATGATCGAGTCCATCCAATCCTCAGTTCTCCATCCACAATTGATTTGTTACGGGAATTCCCGCTTTGTCTCTAAGCCGCACATTTTCTCGGGGCTTTCCTTGTGCGTAGGAACGAAGAATGTTCCTTGTGCGTAGAACTGGAAGGCTCTTTCACAACACGTAAAGACAAGATATTGCCGATGCCTTCTCAAATACGTACGGCCCAGGATCTCAAGAAGGATTATGGGGAATGAGGCATCTCCAGGCTGGTGGCGCACCCAGCACCACCTCTGGAACCCCAGAGGGTCACCAGCGCTGCAGCACAGAGGCCCTCCGTCTGTGGAAGGTTACGTGCCCCTGGGAGAGACAACGGAGCCCCTCCTCATAATCCTCATCATTTGGAAGTGGTTGTCTGATCTCTGCCTTTCCTGCTGTGTCTGAGCAGCCCTCATCTTCAAGCACTTTCTGCATCCTAGTGGAAATCTCTGCTACTGACCCGTGCAAGGTCCAGCTCCCACTAGGACATCACCCTTGGGAGGGTGGCCACCATGTCTGTGCCAGTCATTGCTCGGCCCGAGTCTAGAACAGGGGCAGCATCTGGCATTGCCCACAGCCTCCCTATTTTGAATGGCTAGAGGACTGGTCTCACGGGTGAAACCAGCCAAACCTGATGGATACCTGTTGAGTAACTCGGCCAAGACCAAGAGGACAATAATATTTCACAGTGTAAATAAGTAATATAAATCTCTTCTTAGATTTACAACAGAGAACTGAGAACTTATTGCATTACTTATAAAACGATTTCTTTCTGCCAATGTTCATGTGGCGCTGTCAAAAGCGGCAAATGGACTTGTTTACTTGTGGCCTAAACCTAAAGGGACGAGGGGTGCCTGGGTGGCTCAGTGGGTTAAAGCCTCTTGCCTTTGGCTCAGGTCATGATCCCAGGGTCCTGGGATCGAGCCCCGCATTGGGCTTTCCGCTCAGCTCCAGGAACCTGCTTCCTCCTCTCTCTCTGCCTACTTGCGATCTCTGCCAAATAAATAAATAAATAAATCTTTAAAAAAAAAAAAAAAAAAAAAAACTAAAGGGACAAGACAGTGTCCTGTGGTACACAATTTACTCCTACGACCCTCTTCTATCATCGGCACTCCACAGCCCCATCGGGTACCATTTACATTGTATGTTTCCTGATTGTTTCCTGTTATATTTTACAGACATACTTTCTATTCGTTACTTACTCCTAAGTTCTTGCAAATAGCATCCCCTGCCTGTCTCCCGAAGCTAGTCAGAGTGGGCCCTGAATGAATGCCTGAGGAACTGACTCATGTATTCTGTATTCCCAGTTACCTTCCAGATAAGAGCTGCTAAATGTCAGCATTTGGCTAGTGGAAGAGGTTGAGGGACCTATCATCCCGGTTTTTCCTGGACATTTCCAATGAAGTAAATGACTAATACCATAAAATAAGAAAATGGTTTTATTCCTAATTTTTAGTTCCCATACAGTTTACAAATACACGTTTACTCTGATAATACGGCTTTGCAACTAGCAATGCAACTGAACTAACACCCATAAATACAGGTGGGGAGACAATTAACATCCACTAATGTTTCTCTACATAAACTATTCTTTTCATGTCATTTTTAAAAAAAAAACAATTGCAAACAGACTACATAATACATGGGCAAAAAGGCAATTAAGTGAATCTCTCGAAACACTAAATGTATAATAAACAGTGCATATTATCAACATTTACATGATTCACATCAAAATGATGACATCCTAAAACGTATTCCTTTTAAAGGATAGATTTATCAATAAAATATTACATATCTTTTAATACTCTGGTACAATACTTCATATACTGCAGGAAAATTAAATGTAGGTCTAGTCATCAGCTTAATAAAGGATCCTTTTCCATTAGCTTTTATTAATAAAAGAATCACAATTATGTCATAAATAAACAGGCAAATTATTAATTACATGATTTGAGGTTTAGGATGAAAACTTGTAAAAATTAGTTTGATATACAGCAAAGTTATACAACACACTAAAACCAACTGTTTAATATTTTTGCCTTGTGTGAACTGCCCATAGTGAAAAAAGAACAAACTTTTCAATGATAGAAGAAACAATAAACTGTATTTTCAGGAGGAAGAGGGAGAAAGGTTTCGACAACATTAAGGGCTAATACAGATGCTAATAAAGGCATTCTGAAATCAGGGAGGCCATGTGCTTGCTATACAAAACTTTATTCCCCCAACAACATACAGAAAACAGAAACTGCACTGGGTGTGTCCTTATGTCTACA
The DNA here is from genome assembly GCF_964662115.1 of Mustela nivalis. Lineage (NCBI taxonomy): Eukaryota > Metazoa > Chordata > Mammalia > Carnivora > Mustelidae > Mustela > Mustela nivalis. The sequence goes on from NC_139033.1 coordinate 10,307,644, forward strand.
GTCTAAATTCCCCTCCTGGATTAATAAGCTACAACAAAACACTTCACAATTGCATACCTTTCCACATTCCCCCAAACTAGAAATAACCCAGGATGTTGTATGAGTTCTTCAGATCCCCAGTAAAGGTACCCCTAAAAAGAATCTTGATAATCTTCTTGGCTGTTCCAAAGCAACTGGGCTCCATAAAGAATGCACCAACACCAAGAAAGTCGGACAGCAATTTTCTCACGCCCATTTTGCCACCTCTGAAAAGTCACTGATTCAATGGGAGAGAGGACCATGATTTTCAGGAGGGTCATTCACTGGAGGTGAGGTGTCTTTATATTATTTAAAAAAAAAAAAAACTCTTAGGACTCTGAAATTTGGCTTTTTAAAAAGAAACCCCAATACCATGTGTCAGATAATTTCTTCACCCCAAATATAAAACCCTATGCTTATCATTTTAAAATACTCCACCAGCTACAGGATATTGTGCAAATTTAATGTGTACCAGCAACCCAGGAGCAGACTTCTTCCCTGTATCTATCACACCTACTTGCCAGGTAACCTGATCAACCTATTCAAGTTCTCACCACGTGCGGGCCCCGCGCCTCTGACCTCCTCACAAACCTCCTCTTTGGAACTTCCATTTCCACAACTTTTTTAACACCTGCACCTCCAGCTCCCCACACTTTCATCACCCCTCTCCCCGATTCCATCTCGTGGAGAGGAATCTCAGATCTGAGACCCTGCAATCCCCTCTTCACCAGACACATGACAAACCTGAGCAACCTAGGGGCTACGACAATCTTGTCTTGGCAGAGGTTTACATAACATGATAGCTGGCTGACTTCGTGGAGGAAAATCTAAACGAAATCAATGTCCTGTAACAAGCAAAGCTAGCCTAGATCAGGCGATTCTGTTCTGAGCACGGAGTAACTCCATCTTAAGCTACAGGCGGAGACATTAATGCAGCAGGTAAATTTGTACAATCAAACCCTTGTATGCTGGTGAAAGACTTTGCCCTCAAAGTCCAGAGTCTCAACTATAGCACAAAATCAAGGCAAAGAAGGAGAATTCAATGCGACAATGCAATAAAAGGAGCAGGATTCAAGACCCTTGTTGCAAATACTGAACTGGAATCTCTCGCTTTACACGCTTGACAAGAAGACAGTAGTCACTGACATTCCCCTTAGAAGGTGATTACCTCTGGGCCATACCAGTGTTCTAAAGCCATTCTAGGTTCACTGGGTTGGGGGGTGGGTGTTGGGGGGAGCGTCAATGTGCATTTTGTCTGTGAAAATGGCGGCGGAGGCAGTTTCCAAACTACCTCAAGACTTCACAGGAGGTAAAGACCTCAGAATCGAAGCACTTGCGGGGCTGGACCGGTCGGGAGCCAAAGCAAGAAGACTGCGCAAGGAGACCATAACCTAATGGCCAAGCCGCCATGGCACTTTATCGTCTTTACAAAGTCAACCAGTGATTCTTTCACTGAAACACACTCACCGAAGGATGATTCCACACACAGGGCAAAGAGGATGTCTTTGGAGAAGGCACTTCAGGTAGAACGGTAGCAAATCCTACTGCTTGACTAGAACAAAAATGAGCCACTGCTAATTCAGTCAGAGGGGCGGTGGCGTCGGACTGAACCCGCGCACGCGGGGAGGAAGCGCCTCCTGCGCCACCCTCCACCGGAGCCTCGGGGTGGGGTGGTTCTGCGTTCAGATGCTCTGCCCCCTCAACACAGCCCTCCTTAGAGACCAGTTTCCCAAAGCGCTGGTTCAGAAAATATGCTCAGAGCCAGCAGAAGTGGAAGCTTCTAGAAGGCCCTCTATTTGTTAGTTTGACTTCCAGCTTACACCAGCAATCACAAGCAGCTTCCACTTCCCAAGGTCACGAGCAGCTTCTCCTTCTAACCATTGCTGTTCTCGTGTGGCACTGCTTCTGACAGCCCATTACTCTGGGGGCCCCCCCGTGGATCACACCTCTCCGCTCCATGCCTTGGTGCCATCCCCCTTCCCGAATCTGGGCTGGCCCTGGGATGCTTTAATCACGAGAGGGCAGTGGAAGTTCTGGGTTTAAGTCTTAAGCAGGCCCGGCCATTACTGCTTGATACCCTTGGGAGTTCTGAGCGGCCATGTAGGCGGCCGGCTACCCTGCTGGCGGGGCCACTTGGAGCCATCGCACACAGAAGGAAAGGCCGGGGACCTGCAGAGAGAAGCCCACCCACCCTTGACCACACGGGTAACACCGGCGAGAGGACAGGAACAGCTCAGAGGAGCCCAGCCCAGGCTGAAGAACAGGGAGGAGGCGAACACGAGAAGTACTGTTTCAGCCGCTGCGTTTTGGGGTGGTTTGTCACCAACAATCGATAACCACGACACTGGCTGGTTATCCACACATGCGCTTTTTCTCCCCCCACCAAATACGAGACAATGACTCAAATGAAAAGAAAACGTGACAACCATTTCCCCACCACATCCTTCTCAGCCTGGTCATCTGCTAAGAAGAAAACACATCTTTTCTCCCAATTTTCCATGATTCTTTTTTCCCATGATTTTTTAATGGCAATGCAAAGGTAGATAGTCGACCTCTGACAGGCTGAGGCCACTGGCTTAATTATCATTTAGCCAAAAAAAGAGGCCATCAAATGAATTATCCACTACTGGATAAGCAATGATAAATGAAACTGTTCTCACTCCCACGGGATGTTGTCACCTTTTCCAAAACGTTTTTCCTCTTATAAAAGCCCTGTCATCCCTCACAAGGAGAAAAATAATTGAATTTTTAAGGTCATAAAAAGAAAAGAAAATGCCAATAAGTAGAATTTGAATCACCATCATCATTAAAATATAAAGCACAATTAACGGCTTCCTCAATTTAAAATAAAATTCTATAAAATATAACACTGTCTACATTGTAGAGATGATTTCTTCTTATCTGAGGAAATGAGTAATTGGTAATCAGGTATTGTCGAGTTAGAATATAGTGGTCTTTAAATGGTTCTGAACTTTGCTTATCCAAAGGTAGTCAACCACAACACAAGCCTTCCAAATTCAAATTCATTCTTCGCATGTACTTTCTTGCATCTGTTCTTGATCTTTTCAGGGAGAGGGTAAAGGTCCACATCTGGGGAAGAAATAAGCTAGAATTTTTAAGGAGCACACATCTAAAAGTTTCTCAAAGGCATTAAACCATTTTCAAGTGCATTCAAATCTTCTAAATGTACTACCCATTGAGATGGGAATTTCAACTTGCAACATTGAAACTAGGAGTTTCCAACATCCCTCACAACCTGGGTCGCTGTCTATAGAGGTGACTGAGGGAGGAGACGTACTAGGGACAGGAGATGCACAGAGACAGTGCTGGAAGGGATGTGGAGGTGAGAGGGAGAGGTGCAGGCCCGGGGAGGCCAAAGCCCGGTCACACAGCCAGTCAGGGGCCAAAGGGGAAGAGAACACGGGCATCCTGATGCCAACCGGCCAGAGCTGTCCCCTTGCCTCCCGGGTCCCCAAAGACTGTCTCCGGCACAGCTTGGGTCAACCGACTCTAATACAAATGGAAGGTACAGTGACCCCTGCCCTTCCTCACCCACATCAACCGTCTCTCTGCCCCTCACAGAATTAATTCCGAATTTGGTTTCAATCCTTAATGAACTCAAAAATAAATCCAACTTAGGAAAAAGGAGCTTAGGAAGAGAAAAAAGAGGCTGGTTTGTCAAACTTCGTTGTGGTGCTCCTCGCTAGAACACTCACAAATTGTCCGCCTGTTAAAATCCCCACCAATGACATAAAGACCCGGAGCACGTCCATGTAAATACCTGTGTCTGTGCTGAAGTCCTGCTGGGTGTTCTCATCTGAAACTTTTCTGCTGCTGCATCAGACCCACATTTTCATAGACTCTAGCATTATCTTCTCTCATTCTGAAAAGAAAAAAAAAAAAGAAAGAAAACATGAATAAAAGCGCTGACTATGCTAAGCACACACGGTATTTATAAAGCACATGATCCATTCTTTGGGGGACCCGAGACGGTACAGACACAGGCCCCCAGGAGCTAACGCTCTAGGACAGGCTGTGAGACACGAACATACAGCAAAAGCAAGCTAACAGAAGAGTAAGAGTCTTGAGCCCCTATGCTCTCTGGGGTCGGAGGAAAGTGAGCCGTTTTTCTGACAGGCAGAGCAAAGGAGGCCTGTACGATGAGTTCTTGGAGTGAGGCCTTCAAGCAGGGTAAAATGTGAGCACAGAGAAAGGACCGGTATTCGTTTCGAGCGGAGGGAGCCTAACAGGCAAGAGGTCCAAGAAGGAAAGAGCAGGGGCAGTGAGGCCCACAGACCCACGGAACCCTGAATCCCGCTACATGAAGGGGAACAGTGAGGGTGAAGCTCATGGTGGTGGAGGCCCCGGGGATGGAAGGCCAATGCACCAGAGGCCAGACTCCATTCTACTGAGCAGAATGGAGATCAGAGCAGCCCTTGGGGGACAGAGGACCCAGCAGCCATAGATGCCAACCTGAGAGGGACAAGAAGGGGCTTGGGGTCCGAGGGATAAGGAACACGATGGGAGTGGAGAGGCAGAGAATGTGTCACGCGGAGAGGCCACTGGCGGTAAGGGAGCGGTCCTAGTTCCTGCGCTGTGCCAATATTCAGGGAAAGCTCTCTGGCCAGGACTCAGAGCCCTGATGAGCTTGGCGCCGCGGCACATGTCAGCAGACAGCAATTCAAAATATCAACTTTCCCGATCAGTCCACCGGGAAAGCAAAAAGCAGGCAGAAGGAAGAGGCAACTTGGAGGAGAGAATACTTTTGCTGTATAATTTCATTTCAATGTTAACTAGAAGCCAAATGTAAATATAAGCCTCATATTTGCTATCTAAAATGTGTATATAGAGTATTAAAGTCAGCAGGGGTTTAAAAATCCACATCAGAAGCAAACAGAGATAAGACTCTTGGGCAAAAATAAAAAGTAAATGTTAAACCACAGACTACCTTAGAATATATAGAAAAACAATAATTTAAGACTGTCATTCACGTAATCGATTTAACAAATGTTTTCCTAACACATATTTTAGCTTAAACAAGGGGTTGGCAAAGTTTTTCTGTCTCAGTCTCTGGCATATAATATTCTCTGTGCTGCCATTTTTTTTTTCTTTCTTTTTAAATATAACACCTTAAAAACCATTCGTGAGCTGTACAAAAACAGGCATGGCCAGAATTTGGCCTGAGGCCTCCAGTTCGTGGACTCTTGATTTAAGAACAGAAGATTTCTGTTCTCTGCTGACAGGAAAATTAGCAGATCATGATGGTGTTGGGACATTAATGGTCAACTTACTTACTTTTATTTAGCATAGAGTCTTAAAACAACCAAAGGGACGTTACCTACCTTTGTTGTCTATCATTAACAAGAGAAATCATCCCCACCCCATAAAAAGGAAAATTCGATTCTTCTTAGAGAACCACCACTGGAGAGACTGATAACCTCACATAATCATCGTTAGTGTACCAATCAGCCTTTGGTTTAGGTAAATTAAAATTTAGTTTAGAAAGCCACTGACACACTTGTTAATCAGCAGGGTAACAATAATGACAGGCCTGTGCTGCAAAGACCTGCTGGTTTTTAAGCTTTTCTATAGGACTATGTTCAGATAGAAAGAATTTCCTTCATTACTACTTACTCTGCACAAGATGGTGTTGGGGTACAAGGCGGCAGGGGACTCTGATCTCCACTTGTCTGGTCCGTTAGAGAATACTTAATATTTGTATATTCATGCCCTTTCCTCTTGCTTTTCTGAAAGGTGAAGATCGCATATATGAGGAAATGGACTTTTTTAAAGGGAAAAAGAAGCAAAGAGGCATTGTACCAAAGACAGACGGACAGACGGGCAGACAGAAAGGTTGGACCCTGAATAATGACACACCAATCAAATGTTAGGGAATTCACCTCAATGTAATTAACACCATACAAGTGAAAAGTACTTTTGAACCATATAATTCAAAAGCACAGAGTCATGCATTAACAACTTACTATATTAAACCAAATGCATCTATTTCTGAGCTAAGAGAAAATTCTCACTTTCTTTGCCACATTAACATCTAATCATTTCATAGTTCACTTGCAACACATTTAATGACTCTCAGATAAACAGTTGGGCAAAGAGTTCCAGAAGTAAGTTCCCCCCGTGTAAAAATGGCCTACAGGTACAGAAGATGGTAGCATTTTACTGTATCCCCCCCACCTCCCACCTCCATCCCAGAAAACACCCTAGGCATCTTTAAAACTTCATTTTTGGCTCTAATGATACTCTTGGGGAAAAAAAAAAATTGGCAAGGAAAACCAGTAGAATGTAATCTCATTACAGATGCAGAGAGAACTATATTTGGTAAGAGTCCCGGTTACACGATTTATCACTCTTCACTCCTAAGTTCACCTAAAAACAACCAATTCTGAAAACTGAACCCACCAATCATCATTATATAATGGTGCCTTCATTCAATGAGTATTCAAGAAAACCAGCAAATATCAGAAAGGGTATCCACATCAGATACTGACACAGAGCAGGGACTTCCACTCGCCGCTGGGGAGAGGCTGAACTGGTGCACTATTGGTCCGAACTCACGGGACTGACCAGTTGGTATCCAGTAATAACAAAACTATATTCGACAACCTTGATCATTTGCTTCTTGAGAAACTCATACACAGAAGCCTAAAAGGGCTATAAAAGGATGTCCAGGGACATGTTATTCTTAATAATGTCGACACCAAGAGAATAAATCGATGTGATGTATTCATACCATGAAATAATATGCAACAGTGAAGAGAAACAACAAAAAGACAGACTGTGTGGGGCGCCTGGGTGGCTCAGTGGGTTAAGCCTCTGCCTTCGGCTCAGGTCATGATCTCAGGGTCCTGAGATCAAGCCCCGCATCGGGCTCTCTGCTCAGCAGGGAGCCTGCTTCCCCCTCTCTCTCTACCGGCTGCCCTGCCTACTTGCGACCTCTCTCTCTCTGTGCCAAATAAAGTCTTTAAAAAAAAGAGGGGGGGGGATACTGTGTGTTTATCAAAACAGTTTTCATAATCAATGTTAAGTGGAAAAACACAAATTACAAAACAACAAAACAGTATGACACCATCTGGAGGAACATTCTAAACCTATAAAACAGTGTTATCTATTGTGTGTAGATTATTGGTATTTGTATTTTAAAAAGAGATTGGAAGCAGGGGTACCTGGGTGGCTCAGTTGGTTGAGCGTCTGACTGCAAACTTAGCTACTGCCCTGTAGTTCCAGGGGTAGAAATGAGGGGTGCACTGGGGCTGACAGTTGTGCCTGCCATATTCGATTGCTGTTATAAAAGGATAAAGAGGGGTGCCTGGCTGGCTCACTCAGAAGAGTGTGTGACTCTTGATCTTGGGGTTGTGAGTTGGAGCCGTATGTGGGGTGTAGAGAATACTTTAATAATAAAAAATAGGGGCGCCTGGGTGGCTCAGCGGGTTAAAGCCTCTGCCTTCGGCTCCAGTCATGATCTCAGGGTCCTGGGATCGAGCCCCGCGTTGGGCTCTCTGCTCAGTGGGGAGCCTGCTTCCTCTCTCTCTGTCTGCCTCTTTGCCTACTTGTGATCGCTCTCTCTGTCAAACAAATAAATAAAATCTTTAAAAATAATAATAATAATAAATAAATGGGAAAAAACTTGGAAGAAATGTGACAAAACAAAATGTTCAATTACAGGTATAAGTACTATTAAGTTTTTTGTTTTTTTGTTTTTTTGTTTTTTTTTTTTCAAAATGAAACATAAGGGGTGCCTGGGTGGCTCAGTCGGCTAAGCAACTGCCTTTGGCTCAGGTCATGATCCCAGGGTCCTGGGTTTGAGCCCTACATCAGGCTCCCCGCTCAGCAGGGAGTCTGCATCTCCCTCTGCCTACTGGGCCTGCCGTTTCCCCCTGCTTGTACTCTCTTTCTCTCTGACAAATAAATAAATAAAATCCTCAAAAATAAAAAATAAAAATAAATAAATAAACAAAATGAAACATAAAACAAATTTAAATCCACTGGTGAAGGTTCTTCTCCCTCTTCTTCCTCAAAACTCACCCCAAAACATCAAATAAAAAGCAAAAAATCTTATTTCGCATACAACAAGAGTTGTTACGACTCCAACCTATAAACTATAAAGCAACCATATGTGAACATGGGACCAAAATAAAAAGGAAGCCACACAGCCTAAGAGACTCGCTGTCTGACTCTTCACAGAAAAAGCTTGACATTAACAGGCCCCTAGCTGCTTGCTGTCTGTTTGCTCCCTCGTGCGGTCTGCAACCGTGTGGAAAAGGAAACGTCCTAAAGGACAACTGGGTGACAAGATGCAAAGTGCTGCGGACCTTGGATGACCCTGTGGAGCTGAGATGCCCAGTTCCTTCCCAAACAGACTGCCAACTTGGATTTCTTTTTTTTTTTTTTTTTTTTTTAAGAATTTATTCATTTATTTGACAGACAGAGATCACAAGCAGGCAGAGAGGCAGGCAGAGAGAGAGGAGGAAGCAGACTCCCCGCGGAGCAGAGAGCCCAATGCGGGGCTAGATCCCAGGACCCTGAGACCATGACCCGAGCCGAAGGCAGGGGCCTTAACCCACTGAGCCACCCAGGCGCCCCAGTTTTTCTTTTTTTTTTTTTTTTTTTTCCAACTTGGATTTCTATGTTAGAAGAGAAATGAGCTTCTGTCTTGTTGAAGCCACTATTAATTAGACTGTTAAAGCAGCCCAACCTGTTTGTTACCTGACCAAGCAGCCATTACGAAACTTACAGTCTAGGAAAGAAGTTACAAAAAAGAAATTCAAGGAGAAAATGTCTTGTTTACACAGTATTTTAATGTTTTGAACAACTGAGGGGTTGTTGTTTTTTTAAAGATTTTATTTATTTATTTGACAAACAGAGATCACAGGCAGAGAGGCAGGCAGAGAGAGAGAGGAAGGGAAGCAGACTCCCTGCTGAACAGAGAGCCTGATGTGGGGCTCGATCCCAGGACCCTGAGATCATGACCTGAGCCGAAGGCAGAGGCTTTAACCCACTGAGACACACAGGCGTCCCTGAACAACTGTGTTTAAAAATTGAAAGGCCTCAAAAAATAACCACAGATTCTTAGCACTGAAATACTGACTCCCACAAAAAATGAGTTTTTAAAAGACAGAATTTAAAATGAAATATTAAGGGGCACCTGGGTGGCTCAGTGGGTTAGGGCCTCTGTTTTCGGCTCAGGTCATGATCTCAGGGTCCTGGGATCGAGCCCTGCATCAGGCTCTCTGCTCAGTGGGGAGCCTGCTTCCCCCTCTCTGCCTGCTTATGATCTCTGTCTGTCAAATAAATAAAAATCTTAAAAAAAAAAAGAAAAAGAAAGAAATATTAAGTGGAAGACCTGACAGAGAATATCACTTATTTTAAAACTCGTTCTGGACAGTTGGGCATCTGACTGTTGGTCTCAGTTCAGGTCTTGATCTCAGGGTTGTGAGTTCATGTCCTGTGTTGGGATCCACACTGGCGTGGAGCCTTATTAAAATAACTTAAAAAGAAAAAAAAAAAAAAACACCTTATTCTGGAGTTGAAAAATCCTAACTCTATTTTTTTAAAGAAATACACAATCAGTAAGTTGGAAGTATGAGCTTGCTTCCTGCTCAACACTTTTCTAAATTGTGGTAAAAGAAAAATGACAGACACATGAGATACAGCCTCCTGACAAAATTCTGAGTGCACAATGCAATACTGTCAGCTATGCTATTGCTGTGCATCAGATCTCTAGAACTTTTTCATCTTAGATCACTGAAAGTCTATACCCACTGAACAGCAACCTCTGTTTCTCCCTCCCTTCTAAATACTTTCTTGAAAAAAATCAGTATTTTTATTTATTATATTTTTTAAAGATTTTATTCATTTATTTGATAGAGAGATCACAAGTAGGCAGAGAGGCAGGCAGAGAGAGGAGGAAGCAGGCTCCCTGCCAAACAGAGAGCCCGATGCGGGGCTCGATACCAAGACCCTGGGATCATGACCTGAGCTGAAGGCAGAGGCTTAACCCACTGAGCCACGCAGGCACCCCCAGTATTTTTACATATAGTGATTACAAAAGAATTTTCTAATGGGGAATACTTAACACAAATGGGACAGGAATTATTTCAGTCAATTAAGTTGCTCAAGGAAAAGCATAAAAATACTGGAGTTTCTCTGCTTATTTAGAAAGAACAAGAAATAAAACTGATCCACAAATCAGATGAGTTCATTTCTCAGGACTGTGACAGCCCAGGCTGTCCATATAGAACAAGAAAAAAATCTCAGGGGATAGAGATTGTTTTGATTTAGGGGAGGGGTGTAGAGGGAGATTTGTTACGGAGCCCTAAAAAAATGGTCTGAAATTGATCTATCCTTCCCCTGAATTCAAGGACATAGCAGAGTTACCAAACCTTTTGTAGTATTTATACTAAATCTTACAGCCTTGCCAGCTGACACACAGTCAAGGTTGAGAGGAGGGTCCAACCACAAGTCTTGAAAATCATCTGGCATTAAATATCTTGCCATGTGAAATTAACTGCAGTCCATTCTTAAACTTTAATTTACAAAAAAAGCTTGAGGTGCCTGGCTGGCTCCATCAGTAGAGCATGCGACTCTTGATCTCGGAGTCGTGAGTTCGAGCCCCAAGTTGAGCAGAGAGATTACTTAAAAAAAAAAAAAAAAATTAAGACTACAAAATAAAGCATATATTAATTTTTTTGAAAAGCCCAAAAGCCAAGAGCAGGAGGAAAAGGGACAAATGAAAATCCTCTTGGGGCATCTGGGTGGCTCAGTCTGTTAAGTGCCCAACTCTTGATTTTGGCTCAGGTCATGATCTCAGGGTTGTCAGATGGAGCCCCACATCAAGTTCCATGCCGGGGAGGGGGGCGGGGGGGGCAAGAAGCTGGCTTAAGATTCTCTTTCCCTCTCCCTTTGCTCCTCCCCTCCCCTGCTTGTGTGCACGTGCACTCTCTCTCTCTCGCTCTCTCCAAAAAAGAAAAAGAAAAAAGAAACAGAAAATGGGATAAATAAATAGAAGAGACAAATCTTCCTTACAAAGGAATTCTAAATAAATTATATAGAAACTACCCATTCCATGGGGGCACCTGGGTGGCTCAGTGGGTTAAGGTCTCTGCCTTCGGCTCAGGTCATGATCCCGGAATCCTGGGATCGAGTCCCGCATCGGGCTCTCTGCTCAGCAGGGAGCCTGCTTCCTCCTCCCTCTCTCTCTCTGCCTACTTGTGATCTTTCTGTCAAATAAATAAAATAAAATCTTTAAAAAAAAAAAAAAAAGAATGAAAGAAAGAAACTACCCATTCCAGAAGCTGGAGCTTGATTGCTCCCCTTCCTTTGGGTATGGTTTGCACTAAATGACTCACTTCCAAAGAAAAGAGTAAGGACAAGGAAAAAGCGTCATTGTTACAGTGAGAAAAATCTGGCAGACACCACCTAAGCCAAGTGATGAAGGTTAATATCCCCAGGCCATGTTATTATCGGGTACCCCTTGAGCGATGAGAAGGGCACCTCGCAACTCACCTTGTTGGTACTCGGCCCCAAAATTCATTACTCCAACCAAATCACAAGAAAACATCAGACAACCCCACACTGAGGGCCATTCTATAAGATAGCTGACTAGCACTCTTCAAAAGTATCACAGTCAAGAAAAACAAAGACTAAGAAATTAATATAGATCAGAGGGGCACTAAATTCAATGTGGGATCCTGGACAGGATCCTAGAACAAAAAGGAACACTCATGGGAAAACTGGTGAAATTCAAATAAATTGTAAAATTTAGTTACTAGCAATATATCGGGGTTGATTATTTAGTTTTGATAAAGGTACAATGGTTATACAAGATGTCAACATTACAGGAAACTGAATGACGCACACATAGGAACTCTGTATTATCTTTGCAACTTTTCTAGAAGTTTAAAGACTATTCTAAAATAAAAAGTCAATTTAAAAAAACTACTAGATGGAAAAGGAGAGTTATATATACAATAGAATATATAAACCCACATTAATATGAGGTTGTATAGCAAAAGTTCAACTACAGCAGTAATTAATTAGCTAATTAGCAACACAAATACTGCAATACAGTACCAGTAAGTACAGCCAGATCTTGGCTTCAAAATACCACTCTACAATTAAAGAGAATCAGGGCTCCTGGGAAAAACAGCTGGAGAGTGCAGGCCACGCCTTCATATTCCGGCATCAGAAAGTGTACGGAAGCAAGATGGGCCACCTGGGTGGCTCAGGTCATGATCCCGGGGTCCTGGGATCGAGCCCCACGTCAGACTCACTGTCTGCTCCTCTCCCTCCCTCTGACACTTCAGAGCTCTCGGTCTTTCTCAGACTCTCTCAAATAAAGAAATTAAAAATCTAAGAAATATATATAAGGAAGTAAGAAACTAAACAAATGAACAGGGGGGCGGGGGGAAGAAGCAAACCAAGAAACAGACTCTTAACTACAGAGAACACACCGATGGTTACCAGAGAGGAGGGGGTCGGGGATGGGTGAACCAGGTGAGGGGATTAAGGAGGGCGCTTGTGACGAGCACAAGGTGTTGTACAACAAGTGCTGAATTAATAAATTCTACACCTGGAACCAAGATCACACTGTACGGTAACTGGAATTTAAATAAAAACTTCATTTAAAAAAAAGTGTAAGGGGGATGCCCAGGTGGCTCAGTGGGCTAAAGCCTCTGCCTTCGGCTCAGGTCATGATCCCAGGGTCCTAAGATCAAGCCCCGCATCAGGCTCTCTGCTCAGCAGGGAGCCTGCTTCTCCCTCTCTCTCTCTCTCTCTCTCTCTCTCTCTGCCTACCTTTCTGCCTACTTGTGATCTCTGTCTGTCAAATAAATAAGTAAAATCTTTAAAAAAAAAAAAAAAAGGGTAAGGAAGTACTCAAAAATAAACTATCAAAAGGACAGACGAACCAATTTGAACAGGTGTCCACTAGCCAAATTTGGAATAATCTAAGCAACAAAATAAATAGCAGTAATGGATCATCACCCATTCTGACATGAATGAATGAATCAATGAGGAGGGAAAGCTCTTCCTTAGAGAAGGCTCCCAACTAATAAATGAAAAGGGACTTATGGAAGTAAGAAACCATTACTGGGCAGATACCGCAGGAGTAAATTTTCCAGGCAATAGTGAGTACATGTAAAATTACTGGGCAAAAAGAATGATGGAAAGCAGGTTATTTATATAGTCTCAAACATCTTCCTATAAGATACTACGTAAAAAGGGGGAAATCGGGGCCCCTGGGTGGCTCAGTTGTTAAGCATCTGCCTTCAGCTCAGGTCATGATCCCTCAGGTCCTGGGATCAAGCCCCCTATCAGGCTCTCTGCTCCGAGGGGAGCCTGCTTCTCCCTCTCCCCCACCCCGCCTGCCACTCCCCTGTTTGTGCTCTCTCTATCAAATAAATCTTTTTAAAACATAAATAAATGAAATAAAGTAAAATAAAAAGAGGGAAATCATCACTGCACAGTGGAGAAACCTGACAGACAACACCTTCAACAAGTGATCAAAGAACACTGCCAGCCGTGAAACGCGTCAACAGGGGGACTCCTGACGGGAGGTATCAGGAGTTCATGTTCATGGCTTCTATGACAGGCCTGTCAAAAACGCATGACCTGAATCTAATCAAGAGAGCACATCAGACAAATCCAAATTGAAGGGCATTCCATCAAATAACTGGCCTGAACTGTTGAAAAATGGCAAGGTCGAGGAAGACGAAGACCGAGAAGCTGTCCTAGAGGGAAGGAAAGCTATGTGACAAGCAAATGCGCCAGGGGACCCTGGACCACAGAAAGACAGGAGGACGACAAACTGGAAAACTGGATATGGTCTGCAGACTAGAAAACCGTGCTGTATCAGTGCTAACTCCCTGGTTCTGATCACTTCACAATGGTTAGGTGGAAGAATGTCTTCACTTCCAGGACACACACGTCAGAGCATTAAGGGGCAGGGGCGCAGAAAGGTTGACAACTTACGAGCATTTCATTTTTAGAAGCACACGGTGTAGATGCGGAGAGAAAATGCAAATGTATGATAAAGCGTGCTGAAATGTTAACGGGGTGAAGGGAATTGCGTGCACTGTTTTTGCAAATTAAAAAAAATTTTTTAATATTGTAAATGGAAGTTCATAAAGAAATCTACTTTCGGGCGCCTGGGTGGCTCAGTGGGTTGAGCCGCTGCCTTCGGCTCAGATCGTGATCTCAGGGTCCTGGGATCGAGTCCCGCATCGGGCTCTCTCCTCGGCGGGGATCCTGTTTCCTCCTCTCTCTCTCTCTGCCTGCCTCTCTGCCTACTTGTGATCTCTCTCTGTCAAATAAATAAATAAAATCTTTAAAAAAAAAAAAAAAAGAAAGAAATCTACTTTCAAGTAAATGGCAGAGTGTGGGAAGAACCCTTTATAAAAACTTGAGAATTTTCTCAAACTCGCCTCACTTGCACCTTCCCTTGGACGCCCACCTGTTTCTGCTTCGCCTCCTCCCAGGGCTGGTGCTACTTCCTGCTTCCTTCCCCAGGCTCACCGCCCCTGATGCTGGTCGTTTTTCATCTACCCTCTTCCGCAAATTCCTTTAGTCCCGAAGGTCCTTAACTCTTCAGAATTGTGGGAATGATGGTATTGAAAAGAATAATCAATGATCCTAAGTGAGTTTCATCCCTTTGCTTAATTTAAAACTCAGGCTGCCTCACGGTTTCTTAAGGCTACCGCTTCAGCTTTCTACCAGATGACGGTACCTCTTTACCAAAACGCCAGCGATAAAGATATTCTTAAAGGAGCTCCTAAATCTGAATCACAGCTTGAGATTTAGGGTCAGAGAGACTGTATATGGTAATGAGAACACCTGAACTGCTATCAAGGAAGGGAGGGGTAGGCCCTTAAGTCACCAAAACAAGGATAAATGAAGTTTCTGAATGAAATAAAAGGAGTTTTCTTCAAATAAATAAATAAATAAAAGACAGTTTTTCCCCCAGCTTTTCTAAACAAGATTACATAATATGCCTCAAGATATTCCTGAATTTAGGGGCGCCGGGGTGGCTCAGTGGGTTAAAGCCTCTCTGCCTTCGGCTCAGGTCATGATCTCAGGGTCCTGGGACTCAGTGCTATGTCGGGCTGTCTGCTTAGCAGGGAGCCTGCTTCCCTTCCTCTCTCTCTCTCTGCCTGCCTCTCTGCCTACTTGCGATCTCTGTCTGTCAAATAAATAAATAAAAACTTAAAAAAAAAATGTTTAAAAAAAAAGATATTCCTGAATTTATACCAACTGTGTTTGTACTGTGTTTATAAATACTCTTTGTATTGATTAGGACCTAAGTCCTTCTCTTTAGGCAACTTTATGCTTTAACTATTCCTGGCCCAAATTCACTATAACTGGGAGACAAAGAGAAAATACCCTATAGTGGGGCACCTGGGTGGCTCAGTCATTAAGCATCTGCCTTTGGCTCAGGTCATGATCCCAGGGTCCTGGGATCGAGACCTGAATCAGGCTCCCTGCTCCGGAGGAGTCTGCTTCTCCCTCTGCCCCTTCCTCTGCTTGTCCTCTCTTTCTCTCAAATAAATGAAATCTTTAAAAAAGAGAGAGAGAGAGAGAAAATAGCCTATAGTGACCATCTAAATATTTCGCAAAACTTACAATGACACCAAGTCAGACTTTAAGGCACTGAAGGTCAAAACCAGTACTTTGTTGATTATTTGACCTTATATATCTATACCAAACTGTTGTTGCTGAAGATGTTTTTGTACAATGAAACAATCCAGTGTTTGGGGTTTAAGATTTTATTTATTTGAGAGAGAGTGTGTGGGGAAAGGAGCAGAGGGAGAGGGACAAGCAGACAAGCACTGAGTGTGGAGCCCGACACCAGGGCTCGATCTTACAAGCCTAAGAGCGTGACCTGAGCCGAAATCAAGAGTCGGATGCTTAGTCGACTGAGCCACCCAAGAGCCCCTCTAGTGTTTTGACGTGAACTGAGAATGTACTAAGCTAACTAACAGGTATCTTACTTTGGCTAGCCAAACTTTGATAATGTGGCTGCTGTTCTGCTAGGCTGGTTGTCTCACAACTTGCCGGCAGGTAGCATCCTGAGAAGCCGGGTCCTCTGGAAGGCAATACACAGGGCAAAGCAGGCAGGTATGGGTGCTGTTTAGACACTTCCCGTCTGCAGCCGAGCGGCGGGGCTGAGAGGGAAGTGGGGGAGACGCCCAGATCCCCAAAGGAGCAGTCTCCTCATTTCCCTCCTCTCAGCGTCTTCCTAATTAACTCAGCTTTGTGTCTGTTATGAATAGCTTCAAATGGAAACACTCCAACTCCACATTCTTCTTCATTATGCATGGCTTATTAAAATTGAAATTTCACTGTTTCCAACTCAACCAAGTTGATGGTTCAAACTGCTGTGTGCTCCGAAGAGAGAAGCATCCGTTTAAGATAGGAGATCCGGATAAAGACAGCCCGGATCTAAACCAGAACAGCCTGGAAACTTCGAGGCTTTCAGTTCCTAACTTGCCCTGTGAAGCTCCTGGGGTCTGTCTGAGAAAATCCCAACCTTTCCAAGGGGCAGTTCCCCAAACTGCCAGACCAGGACAATAGCAGCTAATCCCCTACGCTAAGCCGTCCTGAAATATCAGAGTAATAAAGAGAGGCCCTTCCTAGGTGGGAATGAGACCCCCTTTCCCAAACAGTGACAGATATCTCTCAGAGGCCCATCCTGCTCAAAAGAAGCTACCCAGAAAAGAAAAAGAAAACCTGCCCACCAGCCCCTCCGGCACCGGTACCTGTTCTTCTTCAATCCTGCGCTGTAGTGTTTCGATGTAATGCTGGACAGCCATATAGATGAACCTATACTGTGCTTCTGTCTGGACCATCCCTGACCTCTGAGACCGCACCATCTGAATGGTTTTGGGAACATCAATGTCACAGTCGACGCCTGCAAAGCAAGCATCATGAGGCATTATGAGAAACCGCAGGGCCGGGATGAAATGGTTTAAGGCACAACTTTCAGCAGACTCAGAGAGAGAGCAAATTTAGTCTTACATGTTCTAACTGAACGTGTTCCAAGGGCTACACTGTCCTTCTGACCGATACAAATGATTCCAGAAAATAACCCGAGAAAGTGCTGGAGGTCGGGACCCCCTCGCTTTCCAACCCCATAACGTCAGCCAGGATGAGGTGGGTGGGCAGAGACCACCGCCACACCGTCAACAAAAGACCACGGCAGTGGGACCCACAGCTCCTAAGCTGCGTTTCATGTCAAAAGCTCGAATCGAATCACTTTTGTTCTCCCGCAAAGATAATGAAAGTCAAAGCCTTCAGCCCAGATTTTGTGAAAATGTTTTAACACTCAAATCCTCTCCCCCAGGCTATTTTCACCAGCACGTTCCTTCCGTAAACAAAAAATGGGAGCTATCGCTTCTTGCCCTCCAGATGACCTACCTTTCTCTCTGATGATGTCAATAAGGATATCAATCACAATGAACGTTCCTGTCCGGCCGATTCCAGCACTGTGGGCAAAAGGACAGAGAGCAGTGACAATGGAGTCGTTCCTGGGGGTTTCAGACTCAAAACCAACTATTAATATTAACAGAAACAATGTCTGCTCTTGGGAGTATTCACAAAATTGTCAATTTGTATTTGAGAATAGATTAGCTAAGAGCACAGGGTTTTGGAGTTAGTCCAAACTGTACTTGGAGCCCAGCTTCTCCAGTACAATGTGCCTGAGCCAAGTCTCATACCTCTCTGACCCTCAGTTTCCTTGTCTGTGAAATGGGGATAATGGTACATACTTTACAAGGTGGCTGTGTGGATCACATGTCAGTCATTTATGAGAAACACTGAGCTCAGAGGCTGGAACAGAACAAGTGCTCAATAAACAGTAGCTTTTAAAAAAGTGACGTTCCAGTCCAGTGGCTCAGTTGTTTAAGCGTCTGCCTTTGGCTCAGGTTATGATCCCGAGGTCCTGGGATCGAATCCCACATCGGGATCCTTACTAAGTTGGGAACCTGCTTCTCCCACTGTCTGCTGCTCCCTCTGCTTGTGCTCTCTCTCTGTGACAAATAGATAAAATCTTTAAAAGAAAAAAGAAAAGGTGAAGTTTCACACACAGCTATTTGCCCAGTGTACGGATGAGGGTTGGGAAATTAAACTTTCCCCAGTACGACCATGAAGCCCAGCCTTGGGTGCCAGCAGGCTGTGAACCATGGTGAGGGGCCATGGGCGGGGCTTCCAAAGCCTAGGTGGGGAGTGGTCCAAATCTTTTGAAGCAAACAAGTGTCTTATGGGGGCGGGGAATGAATCTTACTTCTGTGGCAGAAGAGAATAGGATCACAATCAAGGTGATGAATTCTAAATCACCGTGTTTTTTTAAAAAGCAAAAAACATAAGCAGACATTACCAGACTACGTAAGGGCTCCCTGAGAATAAGGACTAAGTTCACCACCCCCTGCCCGGCCACCGCCAATACCTGGCAGTCCCGCAGGACCCATGAGAAAAATACTCTGGGGTCAATGTCCCTTAGTGCAGTTTATGCATGCCTCAAACAGAGATTAGATTTTTCTCACAGTTCAAGAGCTGAGGTGGGTGGGTAAAAGCAAGCCCTAGTGGCCCAGAGAGCGAGGCCTGGCTGCAGCCCAGAGAGGGGGCAGGGGCCAGTCACCTGCAGTGAACGACCACAGGCCCTGCGTCCATAATGCTTTCTTGCTTATGGTGGACCTCCTCCAAGAAGTCCAGCACGCCCCCAGGGTCACTGGGCACTCCGTGGTCCGGCCAGGTCCGAAAGTGGTATTGCCACACGGTTCTCTCTGTATTCCCCTGGAGTAGAGCCAAGAAAAACCAAAAAGAATTAAATAAATCAAGGGGTTGAGGAATCACCCAGTGCTGATCTTCCCCAGACCTGACGTGAGCCAACAGAACAGGCGGGCACCAAGTCTCCTCACGCTCCGTGTAAAGGTCAGATGAGTTTCCCATCACGTCTCCTTCTGGATCTGGCTGAGCAATCCTGAAGGCAACTCTTTGCCTCTGTCCTAAGAACCAAAATGTCCAGGACAGCAATTAGCTCCTCAGGAAACTACAACCAGAGTCACCTTTCTGAATCCTCAGGGGCAGGCAATGTCCCCGTTCCTCCTCGTGCACGGGTAGCCCAACTCAGGAGGCAACTGAAGCTTCCAGGACCTGGGGCTCTCCTTCCCAGCAGATGAGAAAACAGCTGTCTTCTCAAGACATGTATTCCTCTTTGCCTTTTTACTCCCAGCCCCCCTCCTCCCCTCTCCCAAAACACCCACTTTTATTATTTCATCGTAGTATTTAAACATTCTGTTTAATACAAAGTAGGTAAGAAGTCAAGCTTTGTGACCAGAAGGCTGGGTTTAGGTCCAAACCCCCGCACTCATAATCAACTGTGGTCTCCAGACCTCTCTGAGCCTCAATTTCTTCACGTGCAAAGAGGAATGATAATCTCCCTCACCATGCTACTGAGAGGGACTTAACAAGACCAAGTAAACACACAGCCACTCCTTGGCAGCACCGTCACCAGTGCCCTTCTGGGGACAGGGGTCATTAACAAAGGTCAAATCTAGAGAAGACCAAAAGCACCACGTTCTGGGTCTACCCAGATGAGGCCACTGTAGCAGCCCTGCTGACTGCTCCCTCTCTGTCCTCTGTATCTGAAGGAAATCCTAGCTACTGATGTTTTAAAAGTAGATTTAAAAAAGAAAGAAAAATGAAGCCAGTGTCCACCACCAGTGACCTTCAGGACATTCAAGTTAGTTGAACCACAATTAAGATCTTTTTGTGAATTACGTGCATTTAATTTACTGATGTCATGATAAAATATTTCTTGATGATATGAGTCAGCTCAAACTCGGGGGCTACACAGGAACGACAGGGAAGGAACCCAGAAGCCCAGTGTATCCCTGCTCCTCTTCCTTGGTAAATTTCTGTCCCAAAAGATCCTGGCCCAACTCCTCCCTGCTAGGAAATGTAACGAGATCATGGCACAGCGCTTTAGAAAAAAATATAATGTGTTCTATAAAAAGCAGGTAACATGCGACCAGGAATTCTGGAGAAATCACCTGTCCTCTGATGGCGCCTGAACCCATGGGTATAAAACACAAACCCAAATGCCAACATTTCCTGTACCTGCTGCTCAAAAATCTCTGTTAGCAAGAAGATGGATGGTTTAATCACTAAAACTGAAGAAACCTCCACCTGCTACTAGAAATACCTGATAACAAGAAGATGGGCGGCGGAGCCTAAAACTGAACGAACCTATGTGGTATCTCTGGCCAGTGCCCTCTAAATCTCTTCCACTTCTGCTTGACAGCTATGTTTTCCCAGCTTCTCTGTCTGTCTCTGCAGCAGGGTAAACCTCCCCCGCCCCCCCATCAGCAGAACCGCAGCCCCGCTACCATCTGAAGTCCCAGCATCCCATCCCGGACCACAACTGCCCAGGCTTCCAGCTCGCTTTGGTCCCCCGACCACCTCGTGGAGCTCCGCAGACCACTGAGCCCTCTTCCGCTCTCCACCCGCTTTTCCTGCCCCCACTGTCCCCTTGTCGGGCTTGGGTTCTGCATACTACTTTTTTTCAAGGAGGCTCCATGCTGGGCGTGGAGCCCCAACACAGGGCTTGAGCTGAGATCAAGAGTGGGATGCTCAACCAACTGAGCCCCCCAGGTGCCCCCCACCCCCATGTACTGTTGTGACAATCCCCCTTTCACCCTCTCTCCACCTCTCTCCATCCAGCACACCCCTGGGCAAAGCCCCAGGCCTGGACAAAACCAACAGCACACCTTCTCTGTTCTATACCCATGGAGAAAAATCACACCAGGGGATTGGTGTCACTGACCATGAACATGTCACATTCATGTTCACCAGCTCAACTGGGCATTCAGCACTGCCTGAAAACTCAATGGATTCCTCACCGTCTCTACACATTATTATTGAATACTTTTCCCACTTCCCAAAGATAATTCATCTCTGATTCCCTTCGAATGCCAGTTGATGGCCTTGTCTCATGGAGAACGGGAAGAAACTGCATGTAGGCTCCTCCATCTGCGTCTGCGGTCACCTCCTCCTCCTGCCCCCTGCTGCCATCCATCCGCGATGCTCTGGAACCCATCTCCCCCCATCACCATCCTCCATTCCTGCCTCCCTGGCCTCTTTGCTTCGCTGTCGCCAAGGCATCTCACACTCTACCTGTCCCTCCTCCTGTTCACCCTTCGGCCCCTCCACCAACCCAGCGCTCAAGCTAGAGAACCGACGGTCACCCTTAACACCGCCCTCGCCCCCCACCCACACTGTAACCAAACCTCTTCACATCGCCTCCTCCCTCTCCTCCAGGCAGTCCTTCTCTGTCCACGGCCCCGCACCACCTTTCCCCGGGACCACGGAAGCCCTGGCTTCCCACACAGCCTCTGCCTGCTCTTCTGCCTTCACCGCAGCGCCACTGTCCCCTCACCCTGCATTTGATTCTTCCCCACGCCCTGCAGGTGCCACCTCAATGCATTTGGCACATCCGTCCATCCGTCCATCACTCCTCTTCCATTTATTCTGGCATTTTGCATAATATTCATTTCCAAAGGCAGGAATAAGGAGACAAGTGTCGGAGTCCCTGGGCTCTAACCTGGAGAGGAGGCCACCAGACCCAGAACACCCAAGAGCCTCCTAGCAGTCCTGCTGGCCACTCGGTTCACCCGGCCCGCCCCCACCCCCGACCCGGGACTGTCAGACATACTCCTGGCATGCAGCTCTGCACCTGCGTTCGCTTGGCAGCAGCCTCGCCCAGCACCCAGCCTCCTAATACATGGAGTTCACATTCTGAACATGACAGTTGAGACTTTTCCCGACTTGGTCCCCCCCTCTCTTCGGCTTATTCTCTTGATTCTCCACTTACCTTCATTCCCCATAAATCCCATTTCCCTTCAGTCTGCACATCAGGCCCGGGGTTCACAGTGACACCTCCACCTGGAGGCCCTCTCCCCATCATCTTCTCCAGTGGAAACCTGACCCAGACAAGCCCAGTGTCTTCTGAGATGATCTCCCTGACATCCCAGCCAGAAGGAAACCCAGCCTTTGCTACGTTTCATGGCACTTCGGACCTGTTGCAGCCCGTCTGCTCGGGAGCACGGCTATCTGTGTGTGTGGATCCTCGCTGCTATGTGATTCCAATTCCTCAAAGACTTCACTCATCTCCAGGTCCCCAAACAACCTCAAAAAAATAAGCCCCCTCTCACCCCAAAATTAAAATGAATCCAAATCTAACCCTGCTTTATAAAGTTAGTCACCCCAGTGACAAACTTAAACTATGTGCAGCTAAGATCAGACGCCACAGAATGTGGTCACGAAACTGGCCTCAGGCGCTTTGCCACTGCTGTTCCCGCTGCTGGAAACACTCTTCTCTGGGCTCTCTGGATGCCTGGCTCCCCCACCTTGGCCTCAAGTGATACAACCTCAGAGAGGCCCTCCCTGGCTCCTCCATCTCAGGTACCCAGTCGCTTCTAACATAACTTCCTGAAGCCTTCATAGCCTCAGACCAACTAGAAAGCTTAACCGGTTGCTGAGTTTTTAACCTTCCATCTCCCTAGGTTCTGTGAGGGCAGGGATCGCCCCCATCCTGTTTGCAATGTATCAGTATGCACCTGGGCCCCTGGTATCTAGAAGGCACCCGATAAATCAGTAAGTAAACGAGGCCGTGAACGCACGCAAATATGAGTAACCACATGACCTCGGATTACTGCACGCCAAAACCAGTTACTAAAGTCTCTAAAATACGACAATATACTTACTTGTCCAACCTTTGAAAGTTTAAGTTCTCTTAATGTATAGTCATGAGCAGCACTTTCTTTGACGTTCCTAACACGCATGACCCCATATTCTTTCAGAGCATACTCGTCGGGCCAGTATTTGACACATTTACTCTGAAAGGGATCAGAGAAAAGACAGTTAATCTCTGTGAATTTTGAAATTAAAGCCTAAACCAGAGGAAAATAAATACTCAGAAAAAAAAAAAAATTCGAGTCTTGCTTAATGTTCAATATTCAGAACTATCTAGCATCTGGTGGATTTTCAAAGGAGAGGAAAATAAATTTAAATAAGAAAAGCAGGTGCGTGGAAAACCAGGGAGAAGCCGAAAGACAGAGCAGCCTTTGCAGGGCTGTCTGATCTAAGATGCATGTCAAAGGACGGTCAAGGATTGTTCATTTATCTCCAAACAACCAAAGATGCAGAATGAGGGACTACCCAATCTGAGGGTTCTGCCTAGCAATCACTGAAGTCTGAATTCCAGAGCTCTGCCAGTCCCTCTGCAGGGAAGGCAAGCAAGCACTCTGGAGGTGGACGGGTTGCCCAAAGAGCCAGACTTGTCTGGTTCATTTCCGCACCCGTGTAGGAGGACTCTGTGCCTTATCTAACCCACGTGTGAACAGCTCCAACACAGCAAGGCAGCCGATGGGGTTTTGAACCAGCTGCTTCTTCTATATCCAGATCCGTTTGCTACCTACTATACACGTCCCCTTCACTTCCCTGGGTGCCTGGGAACACCGAGCCTGCAACAGCTGCTGGCGTCAGAGCAGACAGATTGAAAAATATGGCACCAACTACATCATTCTTGGTGCCAAAGAGGAAGATATTTAGCTCAATGAGAAATGAGCCTGTATATATCTGGTGACGTGTCCTGGGCAGAGAATGTTTTTGTGTTTTGTATTTTCTGGGAGTGGACTTCCCACAACCACCAAGATACCAATATCGGCAAGAGAAATTTACTTTTTCTATTAGGAAGACAGAGAAATTCAGTGCTAAAACTATAATTAAGAGAGCAGCTACAGGCATCCCCTCAGTCAATGATTAACTGAAAGAAAAAAAAAAAACACACAGCAGAAGGAAAGTTGAACAGAAGAATTAATAGTGCAACTTTTTTGCCTGGCAATGACTTATATGGTCTACTATTTATTAATATTCTGAATTCAGCTTTCTCCATGCACTATTTGGTAGATCCAAATACCTCTTCGACAGATTTGATACAACTTTTACTATCCCCAAATAAACACTTTAGATATTAACTGTACTCAATGCTATTGCTGGCCAATCAATTCTGTGACTGTTCATTGTTCAAGAGACTCAACAGAGAACAAAAAATTAAATCACAACCCTGAAAACATTTCAGTAGACTTTGAACATCAGCAGACTACCCGGCCCTCCTCCTAGTTTTCCAAACTCTGACATAGACTTTGGCAAAAATTCTAAAATGTGACAGCTAACACATTTTAAACCAAAGCCCAGGACTCAAAGGGAATCTAGAGTCTGAGACCAAGAGAGCACGCTATCAGAACTTCTGGGGGCGCCGGGGTGGCTCAGTGGTTTAAAGCCTCTGCCTTCGACTCAGGTCATGATCTCAGGGTCCTGGGATGGAGCCCCACATCAGGCTCTCTGCTCAGCAGGGAACCTGCTTCCCCTCTCTCTCTGCCTTCCTCTCTGCCTACTTGTGATCTCTGTCCAATAAATAAATAGAATCTTTAAAAAAAAAAAGAAGAAGAACTTCTGGACTGTGGAGAGAATGCATCCATCATGCTCTCCACCCTGGGACTGAACAGCATAATCAGGAAGCAGGCACAGACTTGCGGGGTGGAAGCAAGCAGAGGGGCAGGCTGATTTGGCCCAATGTCTGCCTGTTCTAGGAGCTTCCGGCAGGTCTTCTCAAGGGGAACAAAACGAATCCCCCTGAAGTGACACAAGAACCTTCTCTTGTGATACAAGCCACCTATGAACCAGACAACAGGCAGAAGAGATGGCTCAGTTTTCCTTTCTATACTCGGGCAGGTGCCTGAGTTAAACATCTGATGTTACTGCGGGTAGCTGCTGGAGGAAGCCTCTGTTTCACAATGATCAGATCTGGCCTTAAAGGTTTTCAGAAGCATGATGACGACTAGTTAGCACAACAATGAAAATCCTACAAAATCAAGCTGCCCTTCAAAATGATAGGAAAATTACATCAGGAGCGCTAAAATCCAGAATCACTCCTCTGTCTCAGGTTTAACTTAAAGGTACGGCTGCTATATTCCAGGCAAATTTTATGTGAACCAATTAAAGTGCAGCTACAAAATAACTTCGACTAAAACACAAAAACACAGAACTTTTCCACATTAAAAACCCACATGGATGGGCTCACTCTGGGATAACACGGAGAAATGTCATTCAGTGAGATCTGTCTGCTTCTCTGTAGGTGTGGGCTGTTACAATTTTTAAAACCTGAAGTATCATGAAGAGTGTGGGGAGAGGAGTACTTGACATAGCAGCTGGGTTGGGGGCGGGGGGGGGGCATGCTGGGACAACCACTCTGGGAGCAGTTGGGCGGAGTGTCTTTGAACTTACAACATGCCTACCCTGGGACCTAGCATTCCTTTTTATGAAATCTAACCTAGAGAAACACGTGCCACACACAAACACACACACACACACACACACACACACACACACAGAAATAAGAATAAGATTATTCACTTTAGCACTGTTTGTTAACAGCAAAAACAGAAACATTTAAGTGCCCAATTCATAATGGTGAAATAACATATGGTACATCCTTACTACGGAACATCATGCAATTACTAAAAAGAAGGCAACAGGCCACTATGTACTAATAGTAGATGTTAGAACATTCATCTGGGTGGGGCCCAAGATGCACAACAAAGTTAGTATATGAAAACACTTTTGCATACAGTGTTTTTCAGAAAACAGTGCTATATACCTCCACAGACACACATACACATGTAAGCACACACATACCTGTAAATGCCTCTCACACATGTATGTATGTAAATGCCAAGAAGAGAGCATGGAGGGATACACATCACACTGGTCACAGGGACTTTAAGTGGGTGGACAAGGGACAGTGACAAAGGCAATTTTAACCGTAACCATCATGTGTTTGGATATGTGTATGACTGTATTGCTTAAATAATTCAAATTAATGTTTAAATGCTCACACGTCACGACAAGTATAATTTATATGACCAGTGAAATCACTGATAAGGACATTAAAACGGTTATTACAAATATACTCCCTATGTCCAGAAGGTATAAGTTAAAAAGGGACACACAGAAGGCATTAAAAGGAAACAACAACAATAATAAAACTTCTAGAGATGAAAAAAACAATGTCTGCTATGGAAAACACACTAATAGTAATAACACTTCAGTGTTTCTTCTGCAGTGACACTGCAGAAGAAAAGATTAACTTAAAGACACGCAGCCAAAGCAACTATCCCAAATGAAACAAGGCGGAGAAAAACAACCGCACAAAATGAACAAAGCCTCAGTAGGCCTCAGGTCAATGCCGAGCAGCCCAATATATGTGTAATTGCTGTCCCGTGTATGCAGAAATAATAAAACATTTCCAAATGCAGAGAAAACTCTAAAGCCACAGATTCCAGAAGCTCAATGAATCCCAAGCAGAAGGAACATAAGGAAAACTACACCAAGGCATGTCACAACCGAATTTCTTCTACTCTCTCTTCTCCAGAGGGTCAGTTAGAATCAGCTTACTCTGTTTTTTTTTTTTTTAAGATTTTATTTATTCATTTGACAGACAGAGATCACAAGTAGGCAGAGAGGCAGGCAGAGAGAGAGAGAGAGAGAGGGAAGCAGGCTCCCTGCTGAGCAGAGAGCCTGATGCGGGACTCGATCCCAGGACCCGGAGATCATGACCCGAGCCGAAGGCAGTAGCTCAACACACTGAGCCACCCAGGTGCCCCAGCTTAATCTGTTTATTCTTACATGTTCTTAACATGTTCAACCTGACATGGCCAATACTGTATCAGAAAAACCTCTTAGTTTAAAATAAAATAAAAAATTAAAAAAATAAAAATAAAAATACTGTATCAGAAGAACCTGAGTATACCTTTCCTCTCTCCACTTCTTTCGTTGTCATAACAATCACTCGGGAGTTCTCTTGAAATACCATCCGCCAGAAGTCATTCACCGTGTTTTGCAAGCAGCCTTGCGTGGCAATGTAACTCTTTTTGGGCTTTGAATTGTTGCATTTGGTTTCAAACTCAGGCTAGAAATTTTAGGAAGAAAATGCATCAAACACTTGAATGTTGCTTTCAGGGTCACAAGCAACAGAAAACATAAAATACAAACAATGGCTGGCAATGTACGGTCAGAAAACACTGTGGGAAACAAAGATTACCATGATAATATTTGCATTGATGTAATCTGAAACGGGCTCATTGGGATCGCCATCGTGTAGGACAACCCTGGTATGATCAACTGGAAGAAAAAGAGACCACAGTCATACCTCCTCAGGACACGTCACTTCAAATCAGTTACCCTTCCACCCAGACCAAGTTCTGTTCACCTCATGATAAAACCACATAAAAGATTAAATCCTAAATGAGCACAACGATCTGAACACCATATGATGCCTCATAATGCTATCTTTAAGACAGAAAAAGCAGCAATGGGAACTCCCTGGTCTTGACCATTTACTATGGATCTACAGGATATTATCACGGGGAGAAGCTGGATAAAGAGTACATGGGAACCGGGTGCCTGGGTGGCTCAGTGGGTTAAGCCTCTGCCTTCGGCTCGGGTCATGATCTCAGGGTCCTGGGATCGAGTCGCGAGTCGGGCTCTCTGCTCTCTGCCTGCTTCCTCCTCTCTCTCTCTCTGCCTGCCTCTCTGCCTAATTGTGATCTCTCTCTGTCAAATAAATAAATAAAATCTTTTAAAAAAGGTTTTAAAAAAAGAGTACATAGGAACCTTCTGTATATTTTTATAACTTCTTGTGAGTCTAAAAGTATTTCAAAACAAAAAGGTGGATTTTTTTTAAAACAAAAGGAAGAGGAGCGCCTGGGTGGCTCAGTGGATTAAGGCCTCTGCCTTCGGCTCAGGTCATGATCCCAGGGTCCTGGGATCAAGCCCCGCATCGGGCTCTGCTCTGCAGGGAGCCTGCTTCCCCCTCTCTCTCTGCCTGCCTCTCTGCCTACTTGTGATCTCTGTCTGTCAAGTAAATAAATAAAATCTTTAAAAAAAAAGGAAGAGTAAAGTATAGATAAATAACATAATGTCTGAGATTCACTTCAACATAATTTGGGGAGAGAGGAAGAGTGGCTCAGAGTATAAATGCAACAGGACTGGGTATGAGTTAACAACACTGAGAGCAGGGCGGTGGGTATGTATGGTTTTTTATACTGTTCTGTCTACTTATGAGTATATTTGAAACTTTCCATAATACAAATGGTGGGATCTTTTTTTTAATGAAGCAGAATGAAATACGGTATCTAGAAGGTAAGATTTTGATAGTATCAACTGACTAAATTCTGTACAAAAGTACATGATTGATACAGGAGTCTGAGTGCTCTACCTAAGCAACATATTTTACCATAAGGGGAGGGGCACTCCTGGGAGACTCAGTTAAGTGTCCAACTCTTGATTTGGGTTGTGAGATGGAGCCCTGCGTCAGGCTCCACGTTGGGTATGGAGCCTGCTTCAAATTCTCTCTCTCCCTCTCCCTGTGCCCCTCCCCACCTTCCCTCTCTTAAAAAATTATTTTACAATGGGAATTAGTAATACAGCTGCATGTCTCAGACTCCCCATCTCTAAAGAAATAAGATGTTAATCAAGAGGAAGCATCTGACTGGGATTTTTAAGAGAGGAAAAGGCAATGATACTCTATTCAAGTACTGCATACTATTGTTCCCGTCACCTTTTCCTACATCCCTGCATCTTACTAACGAGTTCCACTAGGTCTCCTGAGCAGAAAGGAAAACTGAGACATAAACAGGATGAGGCTTCCCCAAGGACATGAGGACCATGCTGTGACTCAGACTGATTCTCTGCAAATTCGTATCGCCTCTTCTCACTACTATTAATGCCTCCACTTTCTCCCATCCTCACCTACACACAACTCAAATAACCATATTGATGCGATATACATATGTACTACGTACGTGTACCTATGTACACAGAAAGACCATGTTACACACACACACAGGCACGCACACGTACACTCACGCATGCGAGCACAACGGGTTTATGATACCTGACTAAATGGCTTGGATCTGATGAGACATTACTGCACTGCTCACCAAATTTGCTCATGCATTCCAATAAAACTTTCATTGTGAAGTTTTTGAACACTGAAATACACACATATATATACAAACAAGCCCTATTTTTAAGTTGGTAAATACATTATGCATGCACTGCCATCAATCTGTATGTCAGATTTAAATTTTTCTTTCTTTCTCTTTTTAGATAAAGGATATAAATCAGAAGAAGTTCTCAGTGTTCCTTCCCTTCCCCCCAGCGGACCGCCCTGCATAGCCACCTCCGGAGACCCCTCCGAGAAAGAGCGTGGCTCTGGGGGCTCCGATGCCCATTCTCCCTTGCTTGCAACCTTGCTGAAATGGTCTATAAAACTGGGAAAATCAGAACATCTGCTTTCTATGCTGGGGTAAGAAGTAAGTGAGACCGATGCAGAACCTGACACAGGGTGAGCCTTCAGGAAAGAGGGGCTACAACAACTGCTTCGTGCCATCTCTGGGGTCCTCACCCAAGCAAGACCTCCATCCTTCCAGGACCCTTGTTCTCTGTGGTTCGGCTTGAGCTCTACTGGGCAGCACTCGGGTGTTAAACGCCTTGTGGATACCTCTGGGTCCTTTTCAAGCTAGGTGTAGGTATGTACCTGTATCTCCTGTAACCCGAGCTCCGGAGGTCAGGGAGCAGAGCAGTTGAAGAGTCCTTGAGGGGAGACTGCCTATTCTCCAGAAGAGGGAATGGAGTCCCAGCGAGGAGGTGGGCCTTCCCCAAGCCCCACAGGCTGAGTGCTGAATGAAGGGCAAGGACACAAGCCTGGGCCCCCTAAGGGTCTTGGTGTGGCCTGACCCTGGGAGATGGCAAGCCTTGAGATTCTCACTCTTAGGCAGATAAAATTAATTAACAGAAGGAAACAACCTACTCAAGGATCACCTGGTGGCAGTCTGACCCAGGACGGGCAGCACAGAAATGCGGTGAACGTCAACCATCCCACCACGTTTGACGATTCTGGAAACCACTCACAACTGGAAGGGGCTAAGGCCTCGGATCTTCTGAGGAGGCACGTGGCACACAAGAAAAGTTACAGGGACACTGAGGAAGCCAACACTCCAAGAGTCACTGTTACTGAACAGAATATTAATACTTACAGGGCAGGATGTTTTTGTATCTATTTTTGTTCTTATTTTCTTGCCTCTGACCCTCTTTTCGGCTGTAGAGAAGTTTGCACTCCTGCTGTTGTAGTGTCTGGAGGGAAAAAAAAGTAAATATTATTGCACATCAAAAGCTTTAAAAAAATAAAATAAAGCATGGCTCAGCAGTTCTGCTGTAAGAATTTTATCCGAGGAAAGGTTCAGGGTTGCGACAGCTACAGGAATGCTCATCTTAAAACTGCATCAACAGTGCCAAAAACAATTTCCGGCAAGAAAGGGCTGCCTGTATAACACTGACATTAATTCATACAAACAAATGTTCTGAGGCCATTTAAAAAGACATTCTAGGAAAATTTTTAATGCCTTGAGAAAATGATCAGGGTAAGTGTTAAGTGAAAAGGTCAGACTTCCAAAACAGTATTATTACATAAGCCATATGTTTGCATTCACCGATGTAACTAAGAAATGGCAGAAGACTATACATCAAAAAGGTAATGAGGATTGTTTTCTTAGGGTGGTGGGATTATAAAAGCCTTTTCTTCACTTTTTTGGCCTAATTTTTTTACAATGAGTTAATACTTATTAGTAGAGAAACCTTTTAAAGTAACAATTATTAAGAATGAAAGTCGGCGGGAGGAGTGATGCCTGGGTGGCTTGGTCGGTTAAGCATCTGCTTTTGACTTAGGTCATGGTCCCGGGGTCCTCGGATCAGGTCCAGGGACAGGCTCCCTGCTCGGTGAGGAGCCTACATCTCCCTTTCCCCATGCCCCACTCGTGTTCTCTCTTACTATCTCTCTCTCTCAAGTAAATTAAAAGAGTATTTTTAAAAAATTTAAAAAGGCATGAAAGTCAAGGTGCCTGGCTGTTTCAGTCAGAAGAGCATGTGACTCTTGATCTCAGGGTTTGTGGGTTCAAGCTCCACACTGGGTGTAGAGATTACTTTAAAAAAAAAAAAAAAAAAACTCAAAGAATGAAAGCCAATGAGCATCAGTGTAAAGCATATAAATAACAGTTGTGATCAGGCTCTTGACTTCATGATCTGCTGCCTACTTTTACCATTGTTTAATTCAGAGCAAGCTCCAACAGAAGAGGTACTGGGTATGGCTGGATCGGGGGCATGCAAGCTTTGCTCCTCCTATGCCAGAAACCCACATTAGCGCGAGAGGCAGCCAGCCTGCGTCTACACAAACACCCACTCCCCAGGTTTCTCCCAGCCAGAGAATGAGGAAGAGAATGTTAGATTCCTGGAAGGGGTCGAGAGGGACACTTCTGTAGGGGAAGGAGGTGGGGAACATGATCAGGGGGAGACTAAACAAGGCAGCCACAGTGGGACTAGCCCCAGCGGAAGAGGAGACATGGGGAAGCAAAAAGGACCCTCTGGAGAAGCAGACAGGAAGGTGGACAAGCCACGTTCAAGGGGTAGGTTTTATTTTCAAAATTTAAAAAAGCACCTCTTTTTTTTTTTTTTTAAAGACTTGGATTTATTTGAAAGAGAGAGATAGAGAGCGCGCACAGGAGCGAGGAGAGAGACAGAGGGGGATGGAGAAGCAGACCCCCCAACTGGCAGGGAGCCCGATGCGGGTCAGTCCCACGACCCTGAGATCATGGCCTGAGCCAAAGGCAGATGCTTAACTGACTGAGCCACCCAGGCGCCCCCAAATGTACCTCTTTAAGGGACCATTAGTTTCCAAAAAGTCTAATTTGTGAGAAGAAATCACAAGCAGGCAAATCAAGAAAGTGGAAGGCAAACTAAAAAGAAGAAAATATATGTGTGCTGTGTATGTATATATAAATTCCAGCTCGTAAAGGTTTCTACCAGGAGTGAGAGTCAATGTTTCATAACAAGCAGCCCACTGTATTTCCATTCCATTTAAGTGAATTTCACAGACAGGTATGAAAGTCGGGATTTTAAATTGCTATTTGAATCTCGGATTGAAAATGCAGCATTTGGCCTTGACACACGGCTCACAGCACAGGCAGTTAGCTAGCTGGAGCCTGGGCAGGAATAAAATACAATGGACTCAGAACTCCGATGACGAGACGGTCATTCCAATTTTTAAAACGAGCCCAGATTAAGTAATTAAAGCCATTTGCCTTCTGCGGGCTGGCATTTCCTCTGAACTGTGAGCCAGTCTTCCCGAGCGATGTCGCCACGTTAGGAAAAAAGGTTCAGTCGTGGTTTTCAGATAGGCAGGTGAGGCTCAAAAAGCAGCTCAAACGCTGCAAACTGACTCAGCCACTTAGAAGTCAAACAAGTGAAGAGAAACAAGATCCACAAAAGCTATAAAGAGCGGCGGGGTGGCGGGGGGTGGGGGGGAGGCGAGGAAATAATTAGCTGCTTGATTCAAAACGAGCCTGACAGTGAGGCGCTCAAGCGAGCACTTAGCCCAAGTCTCGGCTTCTCAGAACAAGGCACTCTTCTCTGAGCTCAGGAGGCCTGCCTCTAACCTCAGCTTCTGCTTCGCTATCTGTGCCTCAGCTTCCTCAAGTGTCACGTGGGAACAGTCCTAATTACCTACCCCGCAGAGATGGCGTAAGAGTTAAGGGAGATTACCATGGAAAGTGCAGAAACACGCATGTTGGCTGGACCCTCTCCCCAGGTCGACCAGGGGCTCCCCTCATCCTGCATCAAGTTACCAGACGCCTCTATCATGCAGATTTGGGGGTCTGCACAGCACACAGGCTGAGACAGGCCTACGGGCCCCAGAGTCTTCAAGAAAGGACAAGCCTAGAGCACCTGCACCCTGGGCACCATCCGCGCTAAGCGGCAGCGGCCGGCAGCTGTCACAGATTAATAATGACTAACTGTGTGTCTCCCCCCAGCTCTATCCTCGATGCCCATTAGTCCATTCTCATCTGTGCCTGGGGCCCAAGTTGTCTGAACACATTTCATTTCCTGCAGAGGAAGGCTGCCATCCATCTAGAGTGCGGCTGAAAACAAAAAGAACTCAGAAGGGTGACTGGCCATACTCTGCCCACCGAGGCTCCCTAACTGCCCCCGAGATAATCAGCTACCACCTGCTATGGGGTGCACCAGGCTGATGGCTGGAAGCAGCAGAAGAATATCCTATAAGCCGGCCCCCGCAGGCTACAACCCTTCCGTGGTTTATCTTCCACAACCTCTCTCTCACCAGCAGTCCCTGGGGCACAAGAAAGCTGCAAACGACCTGTCAAGTTAAATGTCACTGTGTCTCCATCCGCATCCTCCACTGGGCAGTGGCAGGGATGCTAATGGTAATGACAGGCAGAAAAAGGGACAATGTAAAGCTGGGACAGAGGCTGCAAGGTACCCCATTTGCCCAAGTATTACAAACAAAGAATTTGGATCGAACGATGAACCCTTAAAAACATGCTAGAGGCTAGTTACAGTCTCCTGATTGCACGAGCCAAAACAGATCTAGAGCCAAACGGATTGTATCAGATTTTAAGCCTTAAAAGGCATTAAGAGAAAGCCAATCCCCTGCTCCACAGTGTACATTCTGAAGCACCCGGGAGCTGGCGCGCCTGGTTGGCTCAGTTGGTGGAACATGTGACTCTTGATCTTAGGGTCATGAGTTCTAGTCCCACCTTGGATGCAGAGATTACTTAAAAATAAAATATTGGGGCACCTGAGTGGCTCAGTGGGTTAAAGCCTCTGCCTTTGGCTCAGGTCATGATCCTAGGGTCCTGGGATAGAGTCCCCATCGGGCTCTCTGCTCAGCAGGGAGCCTGCTTCCCTTCCTCTCTCTCTGCCTGCCTCTCTGCTTACTTGTGATCTCTATCAAATAAATGAATAAAATTTTTAAAAATTATTTTTAAAAAAAAATTTTTTAAAGAAGAAGTGCCCAAGAGCATGACCAACAGTGGATGGGACAAATGCTCATGGTGCAGAAACATCCCCCTGACATTTATGATGAATGAACACCCCTGCTTCCCACTCCCTGGGGCCCCTGCCAGCCTAAATGCCAGTAGCAGCAGTCCCCACTTACTGTAATGACCAAAAGAGACCCCCACATGACTTCCAGAGCCCTGACTGAAACCACTGGACCTGACTCTTGACCAGAATGCCATGAATCCAAATGGAGCAGGATCAAGGAGAGACAGACAGACAGACAGCAAACAAAATGGCAGAGCCTCAAATTGCCAAGCACCATGACGACAGCCCAATGATCATTCTGCCTGCACTGTTCTGAGCAGTGGGGACAAATCAAAAAAATAACACCACTAACCATTAAGGCCAGACCAAACTGTACAATTACTCGGCTTCTATTTTTTTTAAAGATTTTATTTATTTATTTTGAAAGAAAGAGAACGAGTGTGACATGAGCGCCGGGGCGGGGGGGGGGGGGGCGATGGGACAGAAGCAGAAGGAGAAGGAGAAGCAGGCTCCCCACAGAGCAGGGAGCCCAATGCAGGGCTCGATCCCAGGACCCCGAGATCAAGACCTGAGCCGAAGGCAGAGGCTTAACCCACTGAGCCACCCAGCCGCCCCAATTTACTTTGCTTTAGAAACTAAACTAGAGGGGCGCCTGGGTGGCTCAGTGGGTTAAAGCCTCTGCCTTCGGCTCACGTCATGATCCCAGGGTCCTCTGATGGAGCCCCGCATCAGGCTTTCTGCTCAGCAGGGAGTCTGCTTCCCCCTCTCCCTCTGCTTGCCTCTGCCTACTTGTGATCTCTGTGTGCCAAATAAATAAAATAAAATCTTTAAAAATAAATAAAAATTTAAAAATTTAAAAAACAAAACTCAAGGGTGTATATATGATGGATGAGGTGGGGGAGGGGTGGAGATGGAGAAAAGAAGATTAATAAAATGTTGGTAAGTGTCAAAGCTGGGTGTTGGGAAAAAGAAGGTCCATCACACTATTTCCTCTACTTTTGAGTCTTTGAAAACTTCGATAATACGGGAAGGGTTTTTACAAACAATGTAATAATAAATAAAAATGTAAAAGCTCCTATTAGCTCTCCCCCCACATACACCCCACTCTTGGCCATGGCCTCCTGAAGGACAGAGAGGGAGCTGAGAAAGGCTGTCGGGCAGATGGTCTCCCTGGCTCTGACGCCATGAATAATTATTAAGACAGCGGTAACCACCTGGGCAGGATCCAAAACCAGGCCTTCTACCCGGTCTGAATGAACTTCTGTTTTCCTTTGGCATCTGTCCCCTATGCAGAGGAACGCTGCAATTTCTCATCCCATCCTCTCTACTGCAAACTCTGCAGTGTCACCAGGCACCACGGGCGGGTGAAAGCCCCCACTTCCTGACACCACGCTGCACAGCCTGTCACCACTTCTGTACAGTGGACTTGGGGCAGCTTGTCCCCAACACGTCCACAGCACCAGCTGGGAACGAAGGGGCAGCTGTAGACTCCCGTCACCGGAGAAGGCCCCATATGATGGACAAGCACTTATGAAGATGACAGACAGAACTAACCCAAGATCTGGCCCCCAACCAGCTGCCTATCATAAGCCCCGTCTCCTTTCCACCAAGAAGGTGGAGAATCAGAAGAAAAATGAATTAAAAGGCACGGTCCCTGTAGAAGAACAGGTTCTGACACACGAAACTGCACCAAACAGTCAAGACAAATCCATAATTAAGTGTGGAATTAATTATGTGGTGTGGAACTTAGCAAATGAGATCCATGAAAACTAAGTGAAGCAGGTTTCTGGAAAGAGCTGAGGCCTGAAGCAGATGAAATATTGAGACTGGTCCAAGGAAGAAAGGAAGACATCCCAGCAAGTTAGAGAGGGCAAGCAAATGTGGCCAAGAGGCCAGAGCTACTAAAGGGTGAAGGAGGGGGCGCCTGGGTGCCTCAGTGGGTTAAAGCCTCTGCCTTCAGCTCAGGTCATGATCCCAGGGTCCTGGGATCAAGCCCCACAACAGGCTCTCTGCTCAGCAGGGAGCCTGCTTCTTCCTCTCTCTCTCTCTCTCTCTCTCTCTCTGCCTTCTGCTCTGTCTACTTGTGATCTCTGTCTGTCAAATAAATAAATAAAATCTTAAAAAAAAAAAGGGGGTGAAGAAGAATGGCAGATGAGTCTAGAAGCTGTGTGTTAGAAAGTGGTGGCAAATGGGGTTAGATGCAGAGAGTCAGAAAAACAATGGTGGGCCTTGACAATGAGGCAGAAGACTCTTCAACAGCTGACTGAAAAGAAGCATGGACTTGGAGTCAAGTCTACGTGGAAGTGCACCGTCAACCATGTGTCTGTCCCATGGGGACAAGTTTCTCACTTTGTTTGGGCTTTAGTTTCTTCATCAAAATGCAAAAGGGGGAAAGGGGGATCCGCTAATGGTTTCTGAGCAAAGAGGGACAGGAGATATGCTGAATGCAGATTCGCATGAAGGGTGAATGAAGGTCAGACACGGGGGAAAGAACAGCTTGTGTCTTCCGGGGTGATGAGAGTCTGCACCCCCGGTGTCAGGCAAGACCCCTCTGCCACAGCCTCCCTGAGCAGCCCTGAGCAGGCGCCTTGCTCTGTCAATGTGCCCACGGATGCAATGAGGTGCCTTTCCTAGCCCAATACGCAGCACCAAGTAGACAATAAATGCTAGTTTCCTTCCAACCTCTAAGAGCAGAGAGATGTTAGGAAAGAAGATTCAACAGCACTTGGTGAGTGGCAACGTATGGGAGAAGGGGACAAAGAGGAACAATGAGAGGCTCTTCCTTCCGGCCCACGGAGCCACAGGGTAAAGAGCTTGAGCACCGGAGACAGTGAAATAAAGGGGGCTATTCGGTTTGTATTTCGGTTATTCGGTTATAGGAATCTGCTTGACTCCTATTTTGAATGCTCAAATTTGAAGACACAGGACAGCCAAGAAATGTCGAAGGCATGATTTAAAAGGCAAAACCAGAGCTCAGAAGCACGATAAACTTTGATGTAACCAGCATAGGTTGAGAATGCATGTGCCCCCCCAACAGAGAGCGAATTTCAAGCAAGATGAACAGAGGGCCCAGACCGTGTGTTCGAGAACCAGCAGAGTTAGCCGGTCAGGAGAACAAGCAGCAAACAGCAAGAGGCACAGGAGGGGAAGGAGGCAGAAACCAGGTGCATGCTGCCACAGGCCACAGAAACCAAGAAAAGCACACCGTGGGAATGTGGAGCTGGACAGTGGTCTCCAAAACAGCACCGGGAAAGAGAGGCTAAAGCGAAGACTATTTATGACACATTAAGAAAGCCACTGCGGTCTGTCACCAGTGTTCGCTCGGTACGTTGGAAGAAGTCACATCCCAAGGTGAGACGGGCAGGAGCTCAGAAGAAATGGAGGCCGCAGCACTGGGCAGCCCGATGCAGAAGACAGAGGACGATGGCTGCAGCGGAAAGAAGCAAGGTCGTTTAAGGGCAAAAGGGAAACGTGAGGCAGAGATGGGGAAGCCCCCGAAAGCACCTGCAGTTCCCGTGCTCCGGGAAGATGTCAAGCCACTCCAGCCAAATGACCCAACTCCAAAGAGAAAAACCTGACACCGGAGGGGCAAAGAACAGAACAGAGAGAGGCGCCAAAAGAGAAAGAGTCCAAAGGAAACAAAAGAATTTCTGAAGAACGGAGCGTTTAGCTTGCAGAATAAAGCCTCGAACCGCGGCAGTACTCTGCCCACAGGAAGGCAGCAGGTCTCCTATGAAGCAACTGGGAGCGCAGGCCGACGTGGACAATCCTGGCTCCGGCTCCAGCCTGCCATCCCGGCACCTTCTTCAGCACAAGGCTGGAGCCCTGGCGGGGGGCTGCCGTTCAGGGGCAGTGGGGCTCGGCCACCAAGGGGAAGGAAGATTTCTGCTGGAGATCGCCAGCCAGAATTATGATTCTAGACACAGCGTTGGGGTGCAGTTAAAGTCTTGTTTCCATAAAACCGAAGCGTCTCCAAGTAGAATTTATAGCTCCCCTGAGCAGGATGTAATCACTTTAAGGAAATCAAACTGGACTGTGGGTTTGAAGACAGGCATTAGCTCCTCCTGGAGACACGTCGGTTGGCAGAGCTGCCGGCAGGATCCAGGACATCTGTGTAGCTGTCAGGGAAATGACTGCAATGCCCACAAACTGAAAACAGCTTCAGACCATGACAGAGAGAGGCTTGCGTAACAGGAGGACGGGCTTTAAAAACAAAAAGCAAATTACTAAGGAAAACGAGCTTTACGGCGCTGGGAAAAAAATAACCCCAGCTGATATGATGTTGTGTGCTGTTTGTATGGGTGTGTGTTGTGGGTTTGGTTTTTCTGTTTTTTTAAGTCTGAAACAGGAGGTTCAAAGCTAAAATTGTTCTGAAATTCATTCCTGCCACCCTGAATCAGATCTTCTTGGGCAAGTGTGTAGATGTAAGTGTGTAATCTCGAAGACTAAAATGTGTGTTCACAATCCTCGAGCAGGGCCTCCCCAAGAAAACTGCATGGGAGAAAGGAGGCCCATCTCAAAGCAAAGCCTGGAACATTCCCCCATAGTTTTTAAGCATCAGAAAGCTGTTCCCTGTTGAATATACAGTCTGAACCCAATACCTCTTTCTCTCCCCGCCCACCCCCGCCAAAAACAACTTCTATTCAACACTCAATACAAACACATCCTTTGCGTCTACCACGCACCAGGCTTTCCTGTAGTGTCTCCTGGGGGCTGCAGGAAATAAGACAGGACTACCTGTCCTTGTATAGCCCACGGGCTGCTTTGGGTTCTTTCCTTAGGATAATACACACACAGGAGACCTTAAATAGTAGGATTAACTCTCTCTCTTTTTCTGTTCATCTTTATGGTTTCATTTCAGCAAAACCTCTTATTCCAACAGACCTAATAACGTCATCTGCTTCTGTGAATTCACGGTACAAGAGATAAGCATGAAAACAACAGCCACAGAGAGTGCCCGTGAAGCCCAAGGACAGCAAGGATTATCAAGGAAAGGGCAGCTACTAGGTGCACGTGTAATAAGAACCGATCCAGGTGTGCGGATAGGGATCCAGGAAGGTTTTCCTGAAAAAATGACCCTGAGGCTGGGAACTGAGGAGTGGTAGTAAGGTGAAGTGAGAAAGGAACATTCTAGTACAGGCCCACCCCTTACACCACAAGAACAATCCTACTCCCATCAGATGTCTAACAGGCAGTTCAAACTTTAACAAGTCCAAGATGAGGGCGCCTGGGTGACTCAGTGGGTTAAGCCACTGTCTTTGGCTCAGGTCATGATCTCAGGGTCCTGGGATCGAGTCCCGCATAGGGCTCTCTGCTCAGCAGGGGGCCTGCTTCCTCCTCTCTCTCTCTGCCTGCCTCTATGCCTACTTGTGATCTCTCTCTGTCAAATAAATAAATAAAATCTTAAAAAAAAAAAAAAAACAAGTCCAAGATGAAAATTGACCACCTGCCCCCAAACCCATTCTCCCAGTCTCTCCATCTCAGTAAATTGACTCCATCCTACCAATGGCTCAAGCCAAAAACTTTCATCAAATCCTTGCCCCAACTCTGTTGTACCACACAATCCATCGACTCTACCTTCAAAACGTCTCGAGAACCCAGCCACCTCTGCTGCTGCTACCCTGAATCAAACCACTGCCACTTCCCTGCTTGGATTACTGTGATTTGCCTCTTTGCTGGTCTCCCTGCTTCTGTCTGCCCCTTAAAGAGGGTGTCCCATGTGGTAGCCAGCATGATCACATCCTTCCTATGCTTAGAACCCTGCACAGACTTTCGGTCTTTCTCCAAGTAAAAGCCAATGACCTTACACTTTAAGTATTACAATACTTGGAAGAGAGTGCAAAGACCCTCTAAATGCAGCCACGCAGTATGCACATCACTAAGACGCACAGGGGCTGAGTTCAGGTTTCAGACAAGGCACATCGCAGGCACAGAATTCTAAGATCATAACCTGCCTTTTCACTTATGTATCTCATTTCAGCAGAACTTTACTTCATTACAAACAAATCTAGAACTGTTATCCGCTTTTTCCCATTTAAAAGGAGAAATATACCAGAGACACAAGATGTTTACACAGACCAAAAATGGGCAGTCTCTAGGAAAAAATCAGACTTGGGGTCACAACGTCTTCATGCTACAACATAACCCTAGAAGATCAACAACCTGAATTTATTTTAGGAGCAAAAGAAAAAAGACTCAAAGCGCTTCACAAGAGACTCTATTTAAGATGCGTCCAACGTGGATGTAATTTGTGTCTTCTGGGGTAACATATCTGAAAGGACACACAGAGTTTTACGGATAACAGAGTCGGGCATAGAGACAAACAAAACACAGCTGTCAGAGTTAAGTTACGAAAGGCATTGCAATTTAGAGCTCTGGTTCACTTTTAAAGACCATCAAACACATGGTAAGAAGGAACTGATCCCAAATTTATCACCTCCCAGGAAGCAACTAAAGAATGATCGCCAAAACAATAATGTCTTCCTGCCTTGCTGTTGGGATCAAACCAGTTTCAAAGGATTTATGGTGCGTCTCCAGTACCACAAATGTAATTTTTTCTATAATGATTTGGTTCTGTTCTTAGCCATATTCCCCTGGCCACAACCTCAAAGGGCATTTTTTTTTTTTTTTTTAATTAACTAGATTTGAGCAGGAGGTACCTAAGAGATCCAGAAAGATCTAGCTTTGTTATCAGAGTTAACGTTAGTAACTCTGATACAGTGAATAACAACTTAGCACAGCAGACTGACCTCTACAGAGAACAGACATGATCTTGTTTTTTCCATTTCTCCCAAAAGCCAACTCAATCTCCCCTTTGTTGTTAATGATGTATAAAAGAAGATGTGAATTTGAAATATCACAGCGTGAAATCATCAGGTTAGTATGCAGAATCGTTCTTTTTCCAAGGCCAGAAAAGTCAGGCTAGGAGTTGTTCTGAGTTCACATCTTGATCCAACCAACAAGATCATGAAAACACCCCTACTGCCACAGCTCTCTGGGATGATTTGACTTTGTTTCCCTAAGCACTGCCCAAGTGAACTTAGTGTTCAAAAACCCACCACTACGATAGACACCCACCTCACTGCTGTCATTTTTTTGAAAGTTCATAGTCACTGTAAAGGAAAAGTAGTGTGTACAAATGATCATCTCGGTTACCATTTTAAAAGAATGTGTAAGATGAACATGGATCTAGATCAAATAGTAGCTTGCTATTTCTTTTCTTTACCAAGAAGGTTTGGTATCTTTCAATTTTAATTAAAATGCTATTTTTCAGACTTCAAATATACTAACCAAAATTGTGTATGATAACATAATAAAAATTAATGATGAGTAACAACCATTGTGTTTTTTAAAGTGAAACATTTAAAAATGTTACTATTAACGACAGTCAGCAAAAATAGAAAAAGATGCATGCACAAGACCACTCCTTGTGTCCTCTCTGTGATACACTGAAATTATCCAAATGCCCATCAATAGGCAGAAAGAACGATGGTACATCCACATAATGGAGTCCTATGCAGTAAAACTGAATGAAGACTATCTCTAGATAATACTGTGGATGATCTCCAGGATGTTGAATACAGCAAGGCTGGGAAAAAAACGTGAAAAGTTATGCTACTGTTTATCTGTGAAAGAGTGGGATATTGAAATATATACATATTTGCTTGTATTTTAAAATGTAATGATACACTACAACTTTTTTGAAAAATGGCTATAAAGGGAGAAAAGGACGGGGTATCAGGTAGATTTCTCTGAATACATTTTTTAGGTTTGACTTTAGGATCAAAGGCAACATTTCATATACTTACAAATAAAATTTCTAAAACCCAAACCTAAAATGAAACCCATAACCTAATTATATAGCCCATTAGTTTACAACCACGCAGAGAAGACTATTACCAGGGAGTTTAAAGCCTAGAAATGAGACTATCTATCTCTGAAGGATCTACCCTAAGACGTGTTGGGTTTGTTGCTCTTTAATGGAAAAAAATATTAAACCATTTTTAGTAATCACAACTCAGCAAAATCCAGACCATAAAGAACTTCCAGGACAACAAACCTGCTCTCTCTAACAACAACAACAATAAAGAGGGTGCTATGGTCTGAATGTTTGTGTTCCCCCAGAATTCATGTTGAATGAAATTCTAGCCCCCAGGGGCGCCTGGGTGGCTCAGTGGGTTGAAGCCTCTGCCTTCGGCTCAGGTCATGATCTCAGGGTCCTGGGATCAAGCCCCGCATCAGGCTCTCTGCTCAGTGGGGAGCCTGCTTCCTCCTCTCTCTGCCTGCCTCTCTGTCTACTTGTGATCTCTATCAAATAAATAAATAAATAATCTTTAAAAAAAAAAAGAAAGAAATTCTAGCCCCCAAAGGTGACAATATTAAGAGGTGGGGTATCCTTATAAAAGGATTAAGTATGGGATTCTCTCTCTTCCCCCCCTCTGCTACTTTCCCTCTGCCCTCCTTCCCTGCTCACATGCGTGCGTGCAATCTTTCTATAGAAAAAGAGAGGGAGAAACAGACCCCACAGAGTTCCCTCATCCTTTCTGCCATGTGAGCATCCAAGAAGTCAGAAGAGGGCCCTCACCTGACCATGCTGCCACCCTGACCTCAGACCTCCAGGACCATGAGAAATACATTACTGTCCATAAACTAGCCGGCCTGTAGCAGCCTGAACACACAAAGACGAGGGAGAGGGAGAAGAAGGAAGGGGGAAGAAAGGATGGAAGGGAGCCAAAATATAAGAAACAGAAGACTTTTAAAAAAGAAAAATGTGTGAGGGGCGCCTGGGTGGCTCAGTGGGTTAAGCCTCTGCCTTTGGCTCAGGTCATGATCTCAGGGTCCTGGAACCAAGTCCCGCATCAGGCTCTCTGCTCAGCAGAGAGCCTCTCTCTCTGTATGCTTCTCTGCCTACTTGTGATCTCTCTGTCAAATAAATAAATAAAATCTTAAAAAAAAAAAAAAATTTAGGGGTGCCTGGGTGGCTCGGGGGGTTAAAGCCTCTGCCTTCAGCTCAGGTCATGATCCCAG
Source organism: Mustela nivalis (assembly GCF_964662115.1). NCBI lineage: Eukaryota > Metazoa > Chordata > Mammalia > Carnivora > Mustelidae > Mustela > Mustela nivalis. Next base: position 10,350,718 of record NC_139033.1, read on the forward strand.
GGTCCTGGGATCAAGCCCCACATTGGGCTCTCTGCTTGACAGGGAGCTTGCTTCCCCTTCTCTCTCTCTCTCCCTGCCTCTCTGCCTACTTGTGATTTCTGTCTGTCAAATAAACAAATAAAATCTTTAAAAAAAAAATTTTTTTTAAAGAGAGAAAGATGTGTGAAGCTTATCTGACTCATAATCCAACAAACAAATTTTTTTAAATTATAAAACAACTAGCATGATATATTGGTATGTGAGCTTTTACTTTTTCTAGATGTATAACAGTATTTTGATTAATTTTTAAGAATTCCATAAACAGAGTATTTATTAATAAAATAATAATATTTGGCAAAGCTGATAATGACAGAGGGTTCTTTATATAAATCTGTTTTATATATTATATTAAAAATTTTTTTAAAGATTTTATTTATTCCTTAGAGGGAGAGAGAGCACACAAGCAGGGGGAGAGGCAGAGGGAGAGGGAGAAGCAGACTCCCCACTGGGAAGGGAGCCCGACATGGGGCTCGATCCCAGGACCTAGAAATCATGACCTGAGCCAAATGCAGATGCTTAACCATCTGAGCCACCCAGGCGCCCCTCAAATTTTTTTCTTAATTAAACAGGAAAAAGCAGTTCTTGATTCACACAAACTGCATGTATGTGCACACGTGCACACATGGCAATCAAGAAAATGTGAACAGTGAATGACATCCATTAATGTTAAGGAATTACTGTTAATACTTGTGAGAATGATATTCTGGTTAAAATCTTTTGAAACGAAATAGTTATAGATGAAAAAACACATGGAACTGGCGTCAAAATAAGCCAAGGATGGAGCACCGGGGTGGCTCAGTCGTTAAGTGTCTGCCTTTGGCTTAGGTCATGATCCCACGGTTCTGGGATCAAGCCCCACATTGGGCTCCCTGCTCAGTGGAAAGCCTGCTTCTCCCTCTCCCACTCCCCCTGCTTCTGTTCCCTCTCTCACTGTGTCTCTGTGTCAAATAAATACATAAAATCTTTAAAAAAAATAAATAAATTAGCCAACGCTGGGGCACCTGGGTGGCTCAGTCAGCTGAACATCCAACTCCTCGTTTTGGCTCAGGTCATGACCTCAAGGTTGTGGGATCAGGCCCTGTGTAGGGCTCTATACTCAGTGAGCAATCTGCTTGAGATTCTCTCTCTCCCTCTCTCTTTGCCCCTACCCCAGCTCTCGCTTGCGCTCTCTCTCTCTAAAAATGAATAAATAAAATCTTAAAAAAAAAAAAAAAAAAAGATAAGCCAAGGCTCAGGGCATCAGTGAGGAGTAATTAAAGACTGGCCACTTGGTGGCTCAGTCAGTTAAGCATCTGCCTTTGGCTTCAGGTCATGATCCCAGGGTCCTGGGATGTATTCCTACATCGGGCTCCTTGCTCAGCGAGAAGCCTGTTTCTCCCTCCGCCTGGTGCTCCCCCTGCTTGTGCTCTAACAAATAAATAAAATATTTTAAATAAATAAATACATATATAAATAAAATTTTAAAAGACTGGCCATATATCAACTATTGTTAATGCTCAGTGACAGACACATTTTTAGGATTATGCCCTTCTCTCCGCTTTTGTACATATTTGAAATTTTGTGTAATAAAAAGTTTTGAAAAATAGCTTCTCCATTCAAATCTTTTTTTTTTAAAGATTTTATTCATTTGACAGAGAGAAATTGCAAGTAGGCAGAGAAGCAAGCAGAGAGAGAGGGGGGAGGAAGCAGGCTCCCACTGCAGAGCAGAGAGCCCGATGCGGGGCTCGATCCCAGGACCCTGAGATCATGACCTGAGCTGAAGGCAGAGGCCTTAACTCACTGAGCCACCCAGGCGCCCCGCTCCATTCAAATTTTAATGTAAGGTTTGTAAAATTTCTGTACTTATCCATCGTACCTCATAAGGCTTTATGAAGACTACATGAAATGAATGAAATAAAGTGAATGTAATTAAAATGAATAGAAATGCTGCCCTTTATTTTCTCTGCTGGCGGGACAGAATGAAAAGAGCACTGAGCTTGAGGTTTAAAAATCCTGACTCACTATGTTGATCATCACTTTCTTGGTGATGCCCTCCCTCTCACTGTCTTCCCTTCTCAACTAGAGAGGGAAGCTCCTTAAAGACAGAAACCCTGGGACGCCTGGGTGGCTCAGTTGGTTGGACGACTGCCTTCGGCTCAGGTCATGATCCTGGAGTCCCGGGATCGAGTCCCGCATCCGGCTCCCAGCTCCATGGGGAGTCTGCTTCTCTCTCTGACCTTCTCCTCGTTCATGCTCTCTCTCACTGTCTCTCTCTCAAGTAAATAAATAAAATCTTTAAAAAAAAAAAAAAAAAAAGACAGAAATCCTGTCTGTCTTGTTTGCCACAATGTCCTCGGTTTGATTAACCCCATGCCTGGGGTAAAGGAATAAACCTGAGCTCAAGTTCTTGCTCAGCAACGTGGAGCGAGGACTAGGACCGTTCTATTGTGCACTCAACCTCAATGCCGCAGTACAATCGGTATTTGTGGTGTAGACCCTGGACAATTTACTTAACAGCTCCTCCTCTGTAAAACGGAAATGATGTCTATCTCAACAAGTTGATCTGCCCTACTATGGTTTCAAAGACTTCATGTGGGCCAATTCACTCACTCATCCCACAAATATTTATGAAGTCTAAAGTCCTATAGAAAGTATGGCATAGTCTACTCTTCCCATAAACAGAAGAGTAATAATAAATTGACACAAATATTAGCTAAATATAAACACCCATTCAACGACTATTTATGGAATTTCTACCATGTACTAGGCACTGTGCCACATGCTAGAAGGAACTATGAAGGTAGTTCAAAAAAACTCTTGTTTTTGAGGAAGTTTGCAGTCCAGTGGATGAGCAGAGAGAGAATGACGTTACAATACAAATTGGCAAGTGACATACCAGAATGGAACAGGAACACAGCACATTCCCTCTGGACACATTCTCCTACCCAAGTTGTTTTCAAGAAAAAAATCAGTTCACTTAACTTCCCAAAGTTATAAATATCAACTCCCAAATTAAAACTGCCATGAGGTATTTCACTTTTACTTGTTCACTGCAATAAGGCTATAGATTCTTTCTAAAGAAGCCAGCCCATGCTGGAAATCTTCCAAAGGAATTAGATCCTTTTGTTTTTCTGGGTGTTTGCCAGCAGTCCAAACCAAAAGAGGCAAATGGAGCTATTGGCTCATTCATTTAATATTAACTGCCAACTCCCTTCTCCCAGAACACAATGCCCTTCTATTTCAAAGAAGCCCCCTCAGCAACTTGTTCCATGTCAATCAATGGCTGAATTAAGAAAGAACACAGATTCAGGTCTTTTAGATCCAATTCCAAATACAGGGCCAACTTCTCTCTCATTAAAAATAGGATTTAATAACTCATGTAAAAAAATTTTTTTTAATAACTTACCTCAAATTCTTCCCAAAAGCCTTGTTTGACTTTATCTGTGGTCTCAGCTAATTTGCTTAGCTCTCGAACCCGGCTTTCTATTTCAGCAGCATTGATACGTGTTGTGTTGAGGGGCTAATCAAATTCAGCAGTTGGTGTGAAATGAAGAAAGTATTAAAAAAAGAAGTGTTAATGCAAAAAAAAAAAAAAAGAGTTTCATGTTGATCATTTGTAAGGCAAGGACAGGAAATTCAAAGGACACAGTAATTCACAATAAAAGTTTTCAAATAGTTTCACTTTCTTTTCTGTTTTGTGAGGAAATATGTCTTTCTTCAATCTCCACACACACTTTACTCTGCTAATATTCGAAACTATTTTTCTTTATAAATAGACTACAATATTACTTAGAGCGATGATATAATCTGCCACTAGGTAAACTTCAAGATAGCAATTACTCCAAAGTGAGTTAAGTATAATAACCCAAAGGTAACCAAAGGTTGATCTAGATGCAAACTTGGTACAAGCTTGCTTTAAAAACTCTATGAGGCCTTTTAGAGATACACCTGGAGATAATCACGGAAATGATGTACTATCTAGAATTTGCTTCCAAATGCCACAGGAGGAGGGCAGTGAGCACAGGAACAATGAAACAAGCCTTGGTTAGCTGATCACAGGTGAAGCTGGGTGATGAGTGTGGGGAGAGCCATGAGATTACTTTACTACTATTTGAAATATTCCATGTTGGGATTTTTTGTAACTTTACAAGGAGATGGGGCTTTAGATTTCCATATGCGCACCTGCTTGAGTTGTAGTACTGTGCCCAGTGTTTCCACCATGGGGTTCTTCTTGTAATGCTCCACAAGATCTGTCAAAGAGTCAAACCGTTCTCCTCCACCAACATCATATTTCAGTTCCTTTCAAGACAAGAAAAAAATCCTGCTTATTACCTTTGTGCTAAATTACTGCTTTTCCCAACTGAAGTACAGGGACTGACTCTCCCCCCGCTCCCCAAGATCAAACAGCTGGAGGAGTACAAAGGAGAGGAAGCAAGGATAATGGAACTGGAGAGACAGAGCCAGAGTGAAAGAGCTGACCGGGAGGTGTGAGCAGCTCTAAGTATCGCTCAGCAACTAGGATGCAAAAAATTGTCCCCTTCCTAAGTTAATTAAGAAGTTAAAAGAAAGGAGAAACAGTATTCTTTACTATTTATTTACATATATAGGCTAAGAAACTATACAGTAGGCTGCTGAAGAAAAGGTAAGTAACGACTTCTCTCTGAAACACAACAAACTCCAAGGCTGGGTAGGCAGCACTAAAAGCCAACATACATGTCTTTACTTTCTTCTTCCAATGAAAATTTAAAAGGGAAGTTATAAACAGAGGCCAGGAAATTTTTTCTGACAAAAAGATCAAAATGGGCTATTTAAGGGAAGCAACAGGAAAAGATATTATTATTATTAAGAAAATATGATACCCGGGACGCCTGGGTGGCTCAGTTGGTTAAGCGACTGCCTTCAGCTCAGGTCATGATCCTGGAGTCCCAGGATCGAGTCCCACATCAGGCTCCCTGCTCAGCAGGGAGTCTGCTTCTCCCTCTGACCCTCCCCCTTCTCAAGATCTCTCTCTCTCTCTCATTCTCTCTCTCTCTCTCTCAAATAAATAAAATCTTAAAAAAAAAAAAAAAGAAAGAAAATATGATACCCTAGAAATTATATAAGAAGATATGTGGGTATGATCTTTTATTTAAAAATAAAATTGTGGGGGCACCGGGGTGGCTCAGTGGGTTAAGCCACTGCCTTCGGCTCAGGTCATGATCTCAGGGTCCTGGGATCAAGCCCCACATCGGGCTCTCTGCCCAGCAGGGAGTCTGCATCCCCCACCCTCTCTCTCTGCCTGCCTCTCTGCCTGCTTGTGATGGCTCTCTCGCTCTCTGTCAAATAAATAAATAAAATATTTAAAAAAATAAAAATAAAATTGTAGGGGCGCTTGGGTGTCTCAGTGGATTAAAGCCTCTGCCTTCAGCTCAGGTCATGATCTCAGGGTCTTGGGATGGAATCCTGCATCAGGCTCTCTGCTCAGCAGGGAGCCTGCTTCTCCCTCTCTCTCTGCCTGCCTGTCTGCCTACTTGTGATCTCTCTATCTCTCTCAAATAAATATATATTTTTTTAATCTTTTAAAAAAAATTTTAAAAAATAGAGTAGGGAAGAAGCACTTTCAGAATGACAAAGGAAAGACCTCTGAACATCCTTTCTTCAATAAAAGCAACAAAAACACTAGTAAAGGGACACTTGGATGGCTCAGTCAGTTAAGCATCTCCCTTTGGCTCAAGTCATGATCCCAGGGTCCTGGGATCAGGTCCCACATCAGACTCCCTGCTCTGCTTCTCCCTCTCCCTCTGCACTCCCCCACTTGTGTGCTCTCTCTCTCTCTGACAAATAAACATATAAAAATTCTTTAAAAAAAAAAAACTAGTAAAAATTGTCATGAAATTTTTCAGAACTCTGGAAACTAACCAAGAACTTGCAACACTCCAAGGACCATTTATTCAAGAAAAATGATTGCATCTTGGTAAGGAGCAAACGATGACATTTTAACTTGCCATGTATTTCTCTCTAGCTCCTCTATAGCCTTGAAAACCAACAGCCTCATAATCACAGAGACCTCACACAGCTAGAGGGGAAGAGAATGAATCTGGACCTCTCTCAAGAGACTGATCCCCAGAGACTAATCCCTACAGGCAAACCTCGTTTTATTGCACTTTACAAATAAATATTTTTTACAAATTAAAGGTTTGTGGCAACCCTGCATCAAGCAAGTCTATTGACAGCCATTTTCCTGATGGTATTTCTTCACTCTGTGTCTCTGTGTCGCATTTTGGTAATTCTTTCAGTATTTCAAACTTTTTCGTTATTATTATATTTGTTTGTTATGGTGATCTGTGATCAGTGATTATGACTTGCTGAAAGCTCAGATGATGGTTGTTAGCGCTTTTTAGCAATAAAGTATTTTTTAATTAAGGTATGTTGTCCAAAAGAAAAGTATACTGTCTATTGTTTTTCAGGCACAATGCTTCTGCACACTCAATAAACTACAGTACAGTACAGCATAAACATAACTTCTATATGCACCAGTAAACCAAAAAATTAATTTGACTTGCTTTACTGCAACATTCATTTTACCGCAATGGTCTGGAATCGAATCCATAATATCTCTGAGATATACCTGTATTGGGCCTATTTAGCATCTCCCTTGAAAAATCCTGTTTTCAGAGCCTATGTTTATTTGACCTGACTTAGAGCCCTGTCTTCAGGGGATCTGCCCAAAACAATCAGCAGCAACCGTTTAATACCACAGCAGCCTGCACTGGCAACTCCAGTTAAGCCAAATAAAACAGTGACCAAAATGAAAAAAGGAAAATCTAAGCAATGTCCATGGAGGGCGTGGAAAGCCTCTGACATAGACAAACCAAGAAACAGACTCTTAATTACAAAGAACAAACTGATGGTTACCAGAGAGGAAGCAGGTGGGAAGATGGGGGAAATAGGTGACGGGATTAAGGATGCACTTGTGGGGCACCTGGGTGGCTCAGTGGGTTAAGCCGCTGCCTTCGGCTCGGCTCATGATCTCAGGGTCCTGGGATCGAGTCCCGCATCAGGCTCTCTGCTCAGCAGGGAGCCTGCTTCCCTCTCTTTCTCTCTGCCTGCCTCTCTGCCTACTTGTGATCTCTGTCTGTCAAATAAATAAATAAAATCTTAAAAAAAAAAAAAAGGATGCACTTGTGATGGGCACTGGCTTTTGAAGGGACAAGCTGAATCACAATACTGTACACCGAAACTAATATTACACTGTATGTTAACTAACTGGAATTTAACAGTTAAAAAAAAAAAACCTCTTAACATATTCTTAAGAAGCTAGGAGGCTATGTGTATGTGCAGGGCTGTGTGAAGTTCAGGAAAGATCCAAAGAAACCCTAATCTTCCCCTCTAGCTGACCTTGAGGCTCTGTACAAACAGAAAGTGAAGGCTAAGGCAGAGTTGTAATCTGCCAGAACATTGAAACTGTACCCCAACACACACACACACACAGCCCCTGTGGCAAAGGCTGGGAGACTTAATGGTTCACGGCATTTAAGGAGATCTCTGTTCAATCATTAACTGACCACTAAGTTAACAAAGCAAAGACTTCAGTAGCTCACATAGCAAAGAATAAAGGAAAATCACAAAACACAGAAAGAGCAACAATAACTACAGAAACAATAAAAAGAAGCAACAACAAACCCTGGAAAAGATGGCATCTGATTTTCAGAATCACCACATTATGTTACTTAGAATGTCTAGTTTCCAACCAAAAAAATTGGGAAAAATGCAAAGAAACAGGAAAGTATGGACCAACATGGGGGTGGGGGGCACTCAATAGAAACTGTCCTTGAGAAAGCCCAGATAAAAACTTGAAATCAGCTAGTATAAATATGTTCAAAGAACTAAAGGAAACTGTACTTTATAAATTAAAAGAAAATATGAGGATGTTGTCTCACCAAATCGAGTATCACAAAAATCTGTACACAAATGTTCATAGCAGCATTCATAATAGACAAATGCCCATAAATTTTTTAATGGATAAACAAAATGTACTCTAGCCATACAATGGAATGTTTTGACAATAAAGAGCTGGTTGACACACAGCACAATATGGATAAACCTTGAAGACGTTATCCAAAGTAAAAGAAACCAGAGGCAAAACCACATATTACATGATTCCATCTATATAAAACATCCAAAGGTGGCAAATCCATAAAAATAGAAAGTAGATTAGGGGATGCTGAGAGCTGAAAGGAGGGGAAATAATGAGGAGTGATTGGTAATAGACACAGGGTTTCTTTTTGGGGTGCTGAAAATGTTCTGGAATTAGTGTCGGTAGTTGGATATGTGCATATACCAAAAACCTGTCCACTCTAAAAGGGTGAATTGAATGGTCTGTGAATCATATCTCAATAAAGCTGGGGTTTTTTAATATATATTTAATTTAATTTAATTTAAAAACCGAAGCAATAAATAAATAGTTTCTTTTAAGGAAAGTTTGACACAGTTGACCAAGAATTAACTTTCTTAGCCCTTAGTCCTGCAACCACATTAAAAACAAGAAATAGTGAGGGATGCCTGGGTGGTTCAGTCAGTTAGGTGCCTGTGTTTGCCTTAGGTCATGATTTCAGGGTCCTGGGACCAAGTCCGGCATTGGGCTCCCTGCTCAGCAGGGAGGCTGATTCTCCCTCTGCCTGCTGCTCCCCCGGCTTGTATGCTTTTCTCTCGTGCTCTTTCTCCGACAAATAAATAAGTAAAATCTTAAAAAAAAAAAAAAGAAAAACAAGAAATATAGAGTTCAGGGGCGCCTGGCTGGTTCAGTTGGTGGAGCATATGACTCTTCACCATGGGACTGAGCCCCACATTATGTGTAAAGATTACTCAAAAATAAAATCTAAGGAAGGAAAAAGGAAGGAAAGGAAAGAAAGGAAGGTAGGAAGGAAGAAAAAGAGAGAGAGAGAGAGAAAGAGTTCAATTCTTCTAGCTTTGATGCACGAATTCCAAAAAGAAGGCAAATACAGTATCAGGCCAGACTGTGTCAACCCTAAAGAGGATCCGAGGCCATCACTTCAGAAACAGGGAGACTGAGGCCGACTCCAGCCAAAACAGATCAGGTGGTACAGGATAAAAGATGATGCTCTGAGGCATGATTTAATCTGCCAGCAATAGACCGGAAAGAGGTAATTTAATAAAGTTCTGAAATGATGAAACAATTGTAATAAATAATGTTCTGAAAGCATATAAGCCTGTGCCTGAGCACAGAAAATCTGACTTCGGAAGTGATGTCTGTCTTCCTCCAGCAGAAGAATCACCCAAAGAGGACATTTTGCCAGAGCTGTGGTTCAAGCGGGACTTTACCTGACAGCGGATCATGACGTGGGTCACTTTCGACTTGCCATCATTGCTCTCTCCTTTGTCGTCACCAGTTCGGACAGAAAGAACAAAATCTCCGGGGTGACTCTGGCTCTCTCGTACCAGAAAGCTACCGTGTTTTCCTTTCTCCGTTAGTAATTTCTCTGCTTCTTTCCCAGAGAGGTGTCCATGAAACCACCTAAATTTTTTTAAATGAAAATCAATTGAGTTGTGCCACGGGTTCACAGTATTCGCTCACATATATAGCCAGCTTTCCTCAACACAATTAAAAAACATGATCCATTCCTCCAAGACACTGGCCAATCCCACGCAGGACAACCTGCATCCCAAGCAGGCAGGAAAAATGAGAAAGATGTTAAGAATAACCATTACACTTCAAATGATCCCACAGTCACTTGTAAACAAATGCCCTCAAATCTTTCCTATTTTCTCTTAAATCTCCCATTTTTAAAAAAATGTACCTTGTGGGGTGCCTGGGTGGCTCAGAAGGTTGAACCTCTGCCTTAGGCTCAGGTCATGGTCTTACTGTCCTGGGATCGAGCTCAGCGGAGAGCCTGCTTCCCACCCCCCACACCTGCTTCTCTGCCTATTTCTGATCTCTCTCTCTGTGTCAGATAAATAAAATCTTTTTTCAAAAATGTACTTTGTGTTTTCTCCATGCCTTACTCCAAAAGGACCAACTATTTAATCACAGCCATTTAAAGAACTTAAAATGGGGGTGCCTGGGTGGCTCCGTCAGTTAAGCATCTGCCCTCAGCTCGGGTCATGATCTGGGGATCCCGGGATTGGGCCCCACACTGGGCTCCCTGCTCCTCTGCCTTCTGCCCCTCCCCACTCCCCCAACCCCCCCACCCTCTCTCATGCTCTCATTCTCTCAAGTAAATAAATAAAATCTTTTAAAAAAATTAAAATAGAAAGTCATGATAGAGACAAAAAAATCATTTGAATGTTTGCCCTTGCTTTAGTATGTGAATACTACATAAAAAAGGATTTTCACTATAAATTAATTTAAGCATTCCAAATTTCTTAACATTTCCAACCAATATTTCAATAGCCTCGAAGGTTGCTGTCAGTATCTTTGGACTATATACTAGGTTATCATTCCAAGCTCTAAAAGCATGTAACATCTAGAGAAAGGGTAAGGGAGTTTGCTAAAAATGTGAATTCCCATGCCTCCTAACCAGAGACAGCAATACATTAGTTTGAAAGGAGCCCAGCAATCAGCACTTTTACCCAGTACTCCAGAGTCCTGATGTGGGCCATGAGGACAGACTCTGAGATGACATTACTCTAAGGTACTATAAAAAACATTCTGGGGAGGGCGCCTGGGTGGCTCAGTGGGTTAAGCCTCTGCCTTCGGCTCAGGTCATGATCTCAGGGTCCTGGGATCAAGCCCCGCATCAGGCTCTCTGCTCAGCAGGGAGCCTGCTTCCCCCTCTCTCTCTGCCTGCCTCTCTGCCTACTTATGATCTCTCTCTGTCAAATAAATAAATAAAGTATTAAAAAAAAACATTTTGGGGTGCCTGGGTGGCTAAGCTTCTGCCTTAGGCTCAGATCATGATCCCAGTGTCCTGGGATAGAGCCCCACATCAGGCTCCCTGCTCAGTGGGAAGCACCCTCTCTCCCTCTCCCGCTTCCCCTCTTGTATTCCCTCTCTCCCTGTCAAATAAATAAATAAAAATTTAAAAAAAAAAAAAAAAGTACTATAAAAAACATTTTAGAGGGGCACCTGGCTGGCTCAGTTGGAAGAGCCTGAGGTCATGCGTTCAAGCCCCATGCTGGGGAGAGAGGGGTAGAGATTAAATAAATAAACAAAGACCAACTTTTTAAAAAATCTTAACATAGTTATATGACTAATGTGGCTTTTCCCCCCAGGACCTTGGTGAGAGAGCAAACATGATCATGGCGGACAGCACTAATGGCTCATTGCTAGCGGAATATACTTTGAGTTATTTTTCATCCACACTCAACTGAACAGAGTAAAATTTAGAAATAAACTGAGTTGGCCAACAGCCTTTTGCTTGAAGCTGCAGTGGTATCTGGGGAAACAAAAGATCCGCCTAAAACAGAACTGACATCAAGGGGCAAGGTGAAGAAAGCTGTGTGGAGATATAAAATACACAAACCTAACAAAGAGACCCTGAATGTGTCCTGAGTCAGACAGGAGACTGGAAATGTTGAAAACCAATAAAATCAATAAAAATAAGTCAAGTCCTGGTTTTCATCAGCTTGGTTCCTACACAAGGGGAAGAAGCCCTCTGAAATCATTTAGCTCCCTCTAGGCAAGGTCATTCTCCCACATTTGTGGACACAACAGAACAGAACTGGGGAAAAACCCTCTGAGCTCCGCTTTTCGGCTGCTGAGCTTAAGCTGACATCTGTTGGTGGCACCGCTGCATAGCTGGTCGGGAGCGAGCACAGGCACTGTGGCTGTTTTGGCGCCTCCCTTAGCAGCTGTTTTGCTCTTGGAGCTCTCAGAGATGATCAGCTCAAGTTCAGTCATCTTCAAATGACTGCACGCACCAAGTATATACAGGAATTGTCTGAGAGCCCTGCGAAACTAAGTGTAAGGAACACTGATTGAAGCTTTTACAGAAAGGGGCGCTCAGAAAATAATCTGATCCTGTGGTTCTTGCTTCAGTAAAACAACTTTAGTTACAAAGATGACTGCTTGGGAAACAGATAAAGCCAAGGCCCCACGATGCATTCGTACAACACCTACAGCATCGAAGAGATGCACCACAGTCACTGACCTTTCAGAGGTAGGATCTGCACAGTTCAGAGGATATTTAAGCTCAATAACATCTCCATTCTTCTCTTTTAATTGCCCGTGATGTTCCATATAATACTGGACCAACTCAGCCAAAGTGGCAAACTTCTCTCCTCCGTACAGGTCATAGTAATCACCAGTGTTCTGAATCTTGATGTGGGTGACGGCGCCATTTCTTCTACAAGAGTCCATTAGGGGGAAAACAAAAACCAATAAAGAGCCATACTAGTTTAAATGGATGTCATATTCGGTATCAGATTCCGCCTAAACCTTGAAACACACCCAAGAAGCCAGTTGATACTTTTCCTGTAATAAATGTGGTGAGTGAAAACCACACGGTCAACCATTTCAACACCAAAGGGCTTTGTTTCTTGGCTCCTTTCCCTTCTACAACTTCTATTTTGGAAGTCTAATCTATCAAATTGCATATATTAAGAGATAATAATTTTTCTCATCAGTAATTAATAGAGACACATATATTAAACATCAATCTATCTCCTAATCCAATAAAACCACTGTAAGTATTTTGCCCCCCACACACACAATGAAACTGTCTAGCTACCCAAGGACTGGTATGAGAATATTCATGGCAGCTTTATGTGGAATAGAAAAATCCTGGAAACTCAACCAAAATGGATAAATAGTTACATACTCACACCATAAAACATTACACAGCAATTAAAGAAAAAAAAAGACACTAAAACACACAATTACAGGGATAAATCTCAAAAAACATTACATTAAGAGAAAGAAGCCAAGGGTGGCTGACTGGCACAGTCAGGGAAGCATGTGGCTCTTGGTCTTGGGGTTGCGAGTTCAAGGCCCACACTGGGTATAAAGATTACTTAAAAATAATATCTTTAAAAAGAGAGAGAGAGAGAAAGGAGACAGGCACAAATGAATACGTACTGTATGACTTCATTTGTCAGTGAACTTGCAGAATAAGCAAAACTAGTCTATAGGGTTAGAGAATGGTGGTAGCTACTTAGAAGGGGGGAAATTAGAAAGGGGAACAAAGGAATCTTCTAGGGTAATGAAAATATTCTGACTACGGTGTTGGTTACATAAATAAATATTTGTCAAAATTCATGTCACTGTACACTTAAGATACCGTATATAATACCTTAAATCATACCTTAAATAATCATAGACTTTAATCGTACCTTAAAAACACAGACAACTGACAGTTTCCAGCACAAGATAGCTAAAATGTTTTCCCATTGAGGTGACAAAACATTGATCAAAAGTTTCTAAAACTTGGTATTTTAGGGGCACCTGGGTAGCTCAGTCGTTAAGTGTCTACCTTTAGGTCGGGTCATGGTCCCATGGTTTTGGGATTGAGCCCCGCATTGGGGGTCTCTGCTCAGTGGGAAGCCTCCTTCTCCCTCTCCTGGTCTCCCTGCTTGTGTTCCCTCTCTCACTGTCTCTCCGCCAAATAAATAAATAAAATCTTAAAAGAAACCTTAAATAAATAAAACTTGGTATTTTGGTTAGCCTAGGCAGCCTGTGATTTCCATTCAGTTTTCTGACTACATCACAAGGACACTCATTATTACCAAGGGGCCAGGCACTTCCAAAATGATAACCATTGACCTATATGAGCTTTTAGTCTGATCCTGCAGATTATTGATGAAGCCTCTGGAAAATATAAACACATTTCTACCAAGTAAAAAAGAACATGGAGACTAAAGAAAATAAGAAAAAACCATCCCAAAATGTTCCTGACAATACCGACTTCTAATTATTGGTGAAAAACTTCTCCAGTGGGTAAAGAGGGTCCTTCCGGTCACCCTCACCTTCGGGTCAACTATATCTGACTCTACTTGAACATCTGGGCTTCCTATTTCTAGCCTTTACTTAACGCCATAACACGAAGAAAGATATTTCAGGTATGAACGACATTAATACACAGCCACACAGATGGAGCTCAAAAACATAATCGTGCATGAAAGAAGCACAGCATAGAATGATATGTTCAGGATGTACCATTTATGAAAATTTAAGCACACACACAGTAATACTATAGATTATTTAAGACACAGACATACCCACACACATATATATGTGTTATATTTTATTATTGTGAAGATACTATTTCCAGGTAATGTTACTTATTATATTACAATGAAAAGGAAAAGTTTGACCACACTCAAATGGTGACGCTGTGGAGAAATGGGGCCCCCGTGTATGACTGGTGGGAGCACAAGATGGCGCTCGCTACGGAGAAGAATCTGAAAAAGCAATGCCACCTGTGCATATACTGTCTCCTCCAATCACCTCCCTCCCAGGAAATCACTTTTCAGCTTTGAAAAGAAAGCTTTTCAAAAGCACTGAACATATGCAAAATGGGATCCCATTCACTGCAGCCGTATCGGTCACTGTTAAATATTAGAAAAAACTAAAGTCCTATCTGTAGGGAAATTGTATACATTTATACACTATTCAGTTGACTATGAAGATGAGAAAGATTACTAAAAGATTTCTGTAAGTGAAAAAGTAAACTATAGAAAAAGATAGTATTCTACTTCATGTGTACAAAGAAACAAAAGGATAAACTAGAAACTAAGGGAAATGATGACCTTCAGGGATGGATGGAGATGGTGCAAGGCATAGATAAGAGTGGGATTTCTCCCCCCCCCAAAAAAGGGGGTGATTTCTCAGAAAATACCTTTTATACAATTTTATTTTTAAATCTTGTAAATGTTTCACACACTCAAAACATACAATTTAATCAACAAAGATCAGAAAAAAATGAATACCTGAAAAACGCTGAATACAAATAGAAATCTCGCTTTATAGTTAACTCACAAATACACAGAAAACTAATTCCACTGAGCCTGAGTGGCTCAGTGGGTTAAGCCTCTGCCTTCAGCTCAGGTCCTGATCTCAGGGTCCTGGGATGGAGCCCCAATCGGGCTCTCTGCTCAATAGGGAGCCTGCTTCCCCCCTCCCCTGCCTGCCTCTCTGCCTACTTGTGATCTCTGTCTGTGTGTCTAATAAATAAAAAAAATCTTTAAAAAAAAAAAAAAAGGAACTACAGTGGTATAGTATTTCTGGAACAATTTTTGTATTATAGAATTGGCCAGGGCGCCTGGGTGGCTCAGTGGGTTAAGCCGCTGCCTTCGGCTCAGGTCATGATCTCAGAGTCCTGGGATCGAGTCCCACATCGGGCTCCCTGCTCAGCGGGGAGCCTGCTTCCCTCTCTCTCTCTCTCTGCCTGCCTCTCCCTCTACTTGTGATTTCTCTCTGTCAAATAAATAAATAAAATCTTTAAAAAAAAAAAAAAGAATTGGCCAAGTGAGGTCATATATTGTTGCATCTGGAAGCAGGGTTCCCCATACAAGAGGAGGGAAACACAAATATGGAATGGGAAAAGGTAAGAAAATTGCATTGAACTGGAACTATTAGTAAGAACACTTGGTCTGAAATATATAAATATTTATTTCCCAGCTCTGTCTACTGTGAGGGCCAAGAAGCAATAAACACACCTAGCTTCTAAATCTTGGTTCCTGAACACCATTTCCCATTGAAAGACTCAAGCCTCTTGAGAGAAACAAAATGATTCCAGGCTTGGGGGGGAAAAAATTACAAAAATAGCCTGAAACATCTCACAGAGCCAGAAGGCAAGGATGTACTCAAAGATCACTGGAGAAATGTCAAAAGGATACAGGAACCACGCCAGCCGAATGTGGGGCAATTAGAGCATCAAATTAATAATGAGGGGTGCCTGGGTATCTCAATCATTGAGCATCTGCCTTTGGCTCAGGTCATGATCTCGTGATCTCAGGGTCCTGGGATCCAGTGCCCATTGGCTCCTTGCTCAGCAGAGAGTCTGCTTCTTCTTCTTTCTCTCCCCACCTGACCCCCTCCCCTGCTCGTGTTCTCTCTTTCAAATAAATAAATAAAATCTTTTAAAAAAGGAAAGAAAGAAAGAGAAAGAAAGAAATAACAGAATTAGAAAAATAATTTTTCAGGTGCCATAAATGATTTATTCAGAAAAACTTCATCAACGAATGCTAAAAACACGAAGTGAGAAAATGCTGGGGAAGAAGATACAAACTATCACCCATCAGACCACTTAATAATTACAAAAAGAAAAAGGCGCCTTTGTAATGAAAAACATCTGGCAAGCACCTGAATCCAGCGGTTAAACCAAATAACACCAAAGAATGGGCCAAACAGGCACTCTGTGAAATAACGGGGTGGTCCGGCATCACCTCTGGAGTGTGTTTGCCCAAAATGTTTCATGTGAATGTGAAAATGAGGAAACAATCAGCGAACTGAGATTGGAGGACAACCCAAGAAATGACTGGCTTGACTCCCCAAAAAGCTAAAAGATGGGGATAAAAAGAAAAGGTCAGGAGGGAGACAGAGACTAGAAACATACAAATTAAATGCAATGAATGATCTTTGACGAGATTCTCCTGAATCTAGTCTAGGGGCAGGGGAGGGGTGGAAGGTGAAGAGACTCAACTGCTTCTAAAGCCATTACTGAAATAAGGGAAGTCTGAATACAGACAGTATATTATATATTTGACAATATTATTAAAGCAAGGTTAAAATGTATTACTCTTAATGATTCTGTAGCTGTCCAGAAAGCCCTTGTTTCTCTGCCATACACACTGAAGTATTTAAAGATGCAAATAAAGGCACCTGGCGGGCGGGCATAGTCAGTAGAGCATGCAGACTCTTGATCTCGGCGTTGTGAGTTCGAGCCCCACGCTGGGTATGGAGAGTACTTAAAAATAAAATCTCTAGGGCGCCTGGGTGGCTCAGTGGGTTAAGCCGCTGCCTTCGGCTCAGGTCATGATCTCAGGGTCCTGGGATCGAGTCCCGCGTCGGGCTCTCTGCTTGGCGGGGAGCCTGCTTCCCGCTCTCTCTCTCTCTTTGCTAGTCTCTCTGCCTACCTGTGATCTCTCTCTGTCAAATGAATAAATAAAATCTTTAAAAAAAAAATAAAATTAAAAAAATAAATAAAATCTCTAAAAAAATTTTTTTAATAAAATAAAATAAAGATAAAAAATAAATATCCTGATTATCTGCAACTTATTTTCAAAAAGCTCAGGGGGAAAAAAGTATATACACAAACATACTCAGAAAGAGCAAATATGACAAAACACTGGCCAGTGAAGAGAATATGCGTGTCCACTATATTCACCTTTCACCTTCTCTGCAGGTCAGGCATTTTTCAAAAAAAAAAAAATTTTTTTTGAGGAAAAATGGGGAAAAAAATCACACCAATTCTCTAGCCCTGGTTCTGCCACTGACAAGCCGTGAGAGCAGCTAACTAACTTAACCTCTGTGCCTCGGCTTACTCATCTGCAAAATGAATATATATAA
Source organism: Mustela nivalis (assembly GCF_964662115.1). Classification (NCBI taxonomy): domain Eukaryota; kingdom Metazoa; phylum Chordata; class Mammalia; order Carnivora; family Mustelidae; genus Mustela; species Mustela nivalis. The sequence continues at coordinate 10,368,182 of NC_139033.1, forward strand.
ATATTTATTTCCCAGCTCTGTGGAACTTATTCCCAGGCTGTCAGGAAAATTAAATACAATGATACATGCCGAGTGCGTGGTGCAATGGCCTGGTACATATGTCAAGTCCCCAGTCACGTCTGCTCTCAGCAGCAGAAGCAGCAGCAGATGCTCTCCAACCAAACTCTTACAGCCCAAATATCACACAGCTTTAAGTTAGAAGCCTGTGCTGAGGTAAATCCTTAGGATTGAAAGATCCATTCCTTGAACTGAAACACAAGGGCACCTGGGTGGCTCAGTTGGTTAAGCGTCTACCTTCAGCTCAGGTCATGATCCTGGGGTCCTGGGATCCAGCCCCGCATCGGGCTCTCTGCTCAGCAAGAAGTCTGCTTCTCCCTCTCCCCCACCCCCCTGCTCCTGCTCTCACGCGCATGCGCTCTCTCAAATAAATAAGTAAAATCTTAAAAAAGAAGAACACAAGTAAAAGCTAAGGACAGGGGCTCCTCAAAAAAACTAACCTAACCCAAAAAGATATTTCCCAAGTCCAAAAGGGGATCCTAAATAAACCGACCAGTTTGTCCAACCCTCTATTGTGGGACATTGAGTTGTTTTTAGTTTGCTTTAAAGTTTTTTGAACAGTATGACCGGCATCCTGTTACATGTCTCTATGAGCAAATGTGACAGACTCTTTCTAGAAACTAACTTTCTCTTATGTACTTATTCCCTTTCCTCTAGATTATTCGAGGAGCTATAACTCGACTGCTTTATGAATCTTTTATTATTTTTTTTAATTAAGAAGTAAGTAAATTATGTTGGCCATTAAAAGGAAGAATTAGATCAGCAGAGAACTCAAAAACTTTAAAAAGGAAGTTGCAGAATAGCAGATATATTATAAGACCATGGATATGAATTCTAAAAACACACAAACCAACTTTATATTGTTCACAATAGCACCAAGACAGTACAAGTATAAAAACACATTCAGGAAGGATATATGCCAACCTCTCGATGGTGGTTTCCTCTGGGGAAAGAGGGAGGAGAAGGGGACTGGGCAGGGGAACAAAAGGGACCACAACTTCCTCAGTGATGTTAATTACTTGAAAAAGAAAACTGATCTGAAGTAACTCTTAGAAAGCAATTTTCCCAAAAAGAAATCAACAGAAAGAAAAAGGAAAAATGCAGGCCACCAGGTTCAGGATGACGAGAACCAGGATGGAGCCCTGTGTGGCTTAAGGACCTGCAACACTCTGTCCACCTCACCCTCAGGGGTTTCCTCAAGGGAGAAGAAATGCCCATGATGACACCCCTTGTGCCGCATTCCCACATCCCCACTCTCAGGAGGCCACGCCTGAGCCTTGCAAGCGGGCTTGAGTCGCATCTGACACGCAGACCAGGCCTCGCCACAGGCCCGCAGGCAGACCTACTCTCCATGAGGGTAGCAAGTTGTCCTGGAGGGGTTTCAACATTTCCCACCTGAAAAGCCCTTGCAGTGTTCTCTTTTTCTTCCAACTTACCTGACGGAAAGGGTGAAGTCTCCAGGGTTGCTTTTACTGGGCCTCGCCAAAAAACTGCCATCCACGCCTCTTGTCAACAGCAGGTTTTCGGCCTCCACGCCAGTGATGTTTGGGTGAAACCATCTTGAGTGAGAGAAAAATAGAGCAATGAAAACCACAATTCTCCAGAAATTCTCCAGAAAGCAGTACTTTCCACACCATGACAGCTAAAATGCCCATGAGTAGAGTAGCTAATAAAAGTATAAAATAGGACCTTCCCTTCCTCTTACCCCTCTTCTCTTTAATCACCGCCCCCCCTTCTTGACTTCCTCTTGGAAGGATCCTGGGATCCTGCTAGCGTAGTCAGTAGGGCCAGGGGCATGGTCAGTGGGACTGGGGATGGGGGTATGAAGCCGAGCCCAAAGCCCTGAAAGATAGTCCATATGGTCAGGAGATTGAACACATGGAGTAGAATTACACAAGTAAAGAAAGAAACTAGTGAATAAACAAACGTATTAAGGATAATGAGAGCCAGGTTTCTCACTATTAGAGAGGGGATACAAATATGGAAAGGGGAAAACCAGAATAAAGCAGATTAGAATTGGAGGCAATATAGGGCACCTGGGTGGACTCAGTGGGTTAAGCCTCTGCCTTTGGCTCAGGTCATGATCTCAGGGTCCTGGGATCGAATCCCGCATCGGGCTCTCTGCTCGGCAGGGAGCCTGCTTCCTCCTCTCTCTCTCTCTCTGCCTGCCTACTTGTGATCTCTGTCTGTCAAATAAATAAATAAAATCTTAAAAAAAAAATTGGAGGCAATATAAACTCTGCTTTTTAATACACATATAGAGATGGCTGCAGAAATTCAGATGTATGGTTCTGTGTACGTCCCTGTGCTTTTGTGCATGCAGATGCATACGTATCTTCATAGTTCTCTCTTCCAAAAGGGCTTGGAAGCAATGATACCCGGAAGCCATCAGCATAACCAGCCCCGTTATCATGATTTCTAAATACCATTCTCCAACAAAAGGAACTGGGTTCCTTGGAGAAAGGACTAATTCCAGGTCTGGGGCACTAAAAAGGTAAGATGAGCTTGGAGTACCTTACCATGCCACAGTGCCCTGCTCAGTGGGGAGCCTGCTTCTCGCTCCCCACCCTGCCTCTCCCCCTCCTAGAGCTCTGGCTCTCTCTCAAATAAACAAATAAAATCTTAAACAAAAAAAGGGACAAAGGGAAAGCTCTTTGCAATAGAATCACAAAGAATAATATATAAGCAGTATAGAATATATAATATTTTACATATATGTAATATATAAGCAGTATAGAAGGTATACGAGGATTAGAAAATCACCATTTGGTAACCAGTACATGAATGACTCAGGCAAGGATCATCAGAGGACACTAAAACTGGTGGGTGAACATTTCAGGAAGGATGATATTTACAACAACTCAAAGAACCTCCCTACAAAATGCTTATTAATTAACAAATAACGAATATTCATCAACCTCACAGTAGAGAACTTGACAGACTCTATCTTAACCAGTTGATGAAAGTTAACGCCACCGGTTATGGATTAAACTGGCATCACAACACGCACTGAGAACACGTGCCATTTCTGTGCTATTCCTGCCAAAAAAGCATTACCTAATCGAATTCGGAGGAACATCGGACAAACCCCAAGTGCGTGACATTCTACAAACTCACTGGCACGTACTCCTCAAAAATGTCAAAACTGTGAAGGGGGAGGGGACAGCCAAGAAAGAACTTTCCAGATTACAGGCCAGAAAAAGGACACAAGAATACACTGCATGGTTCTTTCTGGGCGTTATCACTGACCAGGGGGAGGCAGAAATTTGATAATAATACTATTATAATGTAAATTTCCTGATTTTGACAAGCATACTGTTAACTATGTCTGTGTCTCTGTTTTTAGGAAATACACACTGAAGTATTTTAGAGTAACAAGACATCATATCTGGTACTTACTCTCAAATGGTTCAGACTGAAGTTATACATACAGTGTGTGTATACACATGGGGGGGGCAAATGTGTACAATGTTAGCTGCTAAATCTGAGTTAAAAATACACCGAAGTTGTATTATTCTTATAACATTTGTATAAATTTGAAATTATTTCAGAATAAAAAGTTTTTAAAAACACACAAGTAGGGACACCTGGGTGGCTCAGTGAGTTAAAGCCGCTGCCTTTGGCTCAGGTCATGATCCCAGAACCACGGTTCTGAGATCAAGCCCGCATCAGGCTCTCTGCTCAGTAGGGAGCCTGCTTCCCCCCTTCTCTCTCTCTGCTTCCCTCTCTGCCTGCTTGTGATCTCTGTCAAATAAATAAATAAAATCTTAAAAAAAAAAAAAAAAAAACAGGGCGCCTGGGTGGCTGGGTCAGTTGAGCCGCTGCCTTCGGCTCAGGTCATGGTCCCGGGGTCCTAGGATCGAGTTTCGCATCGGGCTCTCTTCTCGGCGGGGAGCCTGCTTCTCCCCCTCTCTCTGCCTGCCTCTCTGCCTACTTGTGATCTCTGTCTGTCAAATAAATAAATAAATCTTTAAAAAAAACACACACACAAATAATGAAGTCCACCATGAATGCCATCCACTTCAAGAGAATTCCTCTCTAGTTCCCAGCAAGATTTCCTTCATGGATTCCAAAAGTCACCAAGATTTGTGGTATAAACAGTAATTTCTGAAGTCAAATTATCTGACCTTTATAGGCTAATTCAATACTCCAGGGAACGTACATCATTATTAAACGTAGAGTCCTGGCACTGATAATCAAATGAACTTTCAAGAGACTTCTCTACAAATATTGGCCCAATTACAGTGTGTTCGGACAGTGAAAGAGAGAGAAGGCAAGAGGAAGAGCTGTCATAAATCATTCATTAAGGGCACGGAGAGCTCTGCAGTCTTGTAATTAGGGCTCCACTCACCCAGACCCAGGCGCACATCTGAGCTCTACCGCTTACTAGCTCATGACCCAGGCAAGTTCCTTCCTCCTCAGACTCAGCATCCTCAAAAAGGCAAGGATTGATCATTTTTTCCTGCAATGATAATTCTTATGTTCCATTTAAGAATAAAATGAGAGGGGCGCCTGGGTGGCTCAGTGGGTTAAAGCATCTGCCTTCAGCTCAGGTCATGGTCCCAGGGTGCTGGGATCGAGCACCGCGTCAGGCTCTCTGCTCAGTGGGAAGCCTGTTTCCTCCTCTCTCACTGCCTGCCTCTGCCTACTTGTGATCTCTGTCTGTCAAATAAATAAATAAAATCTTTAAAAAAAAAAAAAAAGAACACCCCTTCAAGATTATTAAAAAAAAAAAAAAAGAATAAACTGAGAATCCATACAATATGATATCATTCAGCCATTATAAGTAACAAATTACTGGGAACACCTGGATGGCTCAGTTGGTTGAGCAATAGACTCTTGGTTTGGGATCGGGTCAGGATATTGGGGTCGTGGGATTGAGCCCCACATTGGGCTCCATACTCAACGCAGTGTCTGCTTGAGCGATTCTCTCTCTCCCTCTCCTTCTGCCCCTCCCCTTGCTTGTGTTTTTTTCTCTCTCAAATAAATAAATAAGCAAATCGTAAAAAAAAAAAAAAGTAATGAAGTACTGATAAATGCTACAATTTGAATAAACCTCAGAAATATTAAGCTAAAGGAAAGAAACCAGACACAAGAGGCCACATGTTCTATGATTCCATTGATGTGAAGTCCAGAATAAGCAAATTCATAGACAGAAAGTAGATCAGTGCTTGCTTTGAGAAGGTGGATACCTAATAGGTACAGGGTTTCTTTTGGAGGTGATGGGAATGTCCTAAGATTTTAGTGCAGTATGTAAATATACTAAAAGCCACTGGGCTGTGTCCTTTAAATACATATGGTATGTGAATGACATCTCATTAAAGCTATTCAAAAAAAAAAAAAAAAAAGAATAGGGGCTGGGCAAAAAATAAAATAAATAAAAAATGAAAATAAAAAAGAATAAACTGGGATAATAAAAAACGGGGCTTACTAAATTCACTCATGCCACAAACAGTGGATACCCAACACAGGCTATGAGGACCACATGCCAGTTATCAGAATAACCCTGCCCTCAAGAGGGTTTCTTTGCAATGGAGGGATTTAAAAAAAAAAAAAAGTAACTAAACAAAATGTCATGTGGTTATAACTGCTACAAGAGAAATAAAGTAATGAGGCACCTTGGTGTCTCAGTCAGTTGAGCACCCAACCCTTGACTCTTGGATTCAGCTCAGGTCATGATCTCAGAGTCGTTAAGATCAAGACCAGAAACTAAGCTCCCTGCTCAGCGGGGAATCTGCTGGAGATTCTTTCTCCCTCTCTCTACCCCTCTGCTCCTCTCCCAACTCATGTACACTCACTAACAAATTAATAAATTAAACCATTAAAAAAAAAAAAAAGTGTGGCACCTAGGTGGCTCAGTCACTTGGGCATCTGCCTTCATCTTGAGTTGTGATCCCGGAGTCCTGGGATCAAGCCCATATCAAGCTCTGTATTTGGCAGGGAATCTGCTTCTCCCTCTCCCGCTGCCCCCTCCCCTGCTCATTCTCTCTCTAACACACACTCTCTCTGTCAAATAAAATAAATAAAATCTTTTTTAAAAATTTAGGGGTGCCTGGGTGGCTCAGTGGGTTAAAGCCTCTGCCTTCAGCTCGGGTCATGATCCCAGGGTCCTGGGATTGAGCCCCGCATCGGGCTCTCTGCTCAGCAGAGAGCCTGCTTCCTCCTCTCTCTCTGCCTGTCTCTCTGCCTACTTGTGATCTCTCTCTCTCTCTGTCAAATAAATAAATAAAATCTTTTTTTTTTAAATTTTTTTAAGAAAGAGGAAGAAAGCAGCGAGAAGGGATGCTTATACAGGCTACAGCGGAGGTGGGGCTCAGTGATAAGGTAACATCTGACAAGACCTCAAAGAAGCAAGGCAGCAGCATGCCTGTCTACAGAAGAGGGACATACCAGGCAATGGGCAGACAGTATATGACACGCAAAATGGGCAAGGGACAGACAGGCAGAGGAGGCCAGTGAGGTAATGAAAAGCCAGAAGATATAGGGCCTTGGAGGCACTATAAAAACTTCAACCTTTATTTTTTGTGAAATGGTTAAGGACTGGAAGGTTTAGGCAGAGGAGCAACATGATCTGACTTACATTTTTAAATCACCTTTCAAACTACTGCACAGGGAAAACACACAGGTTAGTTAAGAAAGCCACTGTGATAAACAATCCAGACAGGAAATGATGGTAAAAGGACCAAGGTGGCAGCAGTGGGAGGAGTGATAAAAGTCCAACTAGGATTATCTTCAGGGTAGACAAGAGGATTTCCTGAAGGATTATACATGGAACGGGAAAGAAAAAAGTAAGAAGACTCCTAGGTTTGGAGTCTAGTCAACTAAAAGGTTGGAAACATGAAAGGGGGGCACCTGAGTGGCTCAGCGGGTTAAGTCTCTGCCTTCAGCTCAGGTCATGATCTCAGGGTCCATGGGATCGAGCCCCATATCGGGCTCTCCGCTCGGCAGGGAGCCTGCTTCCCTCTCTCTCTCTGCCTGCCTCTCTGCCTACTTGCCATCTCTTGTCTGTCAGATAAATAAATTAAATCTTAAAAAAAAAAAAAAAAAGCTCTAGCAGATTAAAAAAAAAAAAAACATGGGAAGGATAGGAAGAGCAAAATCAAGGGCTTGATGTGGTATGTATTAAGTTCAAGATGCTTAGTTGTCCAAGTGTTGGTGCACGCTAAGCACTAAATGTTAGATATTATTATTGACAATCATAACAATAAATGTAAGGTTGTTCTGACAAGGAATAATCTATCAACATTCCTGCTGTTTACATTAACTGAAATTCATCTTATTTTTACTTTTTCCTATACCATCTCACTAGTGTTTTAGGGGGAATCTAAACATCATTCTGACTGGCCTTGAGAAAATTGCATGGACTACAGCTAGCCAGCGCTCGCTCACATCCCAGCTCTGTGAACTTGAGCTAGTGATTTCACTTTCCTATTAACTCATCCAGAAAATGGACATAGTAATACATGTGTGCAAACATACCACTGCCTCCACGAACACACACACGTGGAATCCTCCTGATCTACACCCCAATATTTTTCATTTACAACTTGAAGATCCTTCTGTGGCAGTACATTCTTTTTAATGGCTACACAATATTCCATCGTATGAATATACTCGCAAGAATTTAATCCCCATTATAGGACATTTATAGTTTGCCTAGTTTTGTTATTGCAAATAATGCAGCAGAGGGGCACAGCAGAGTGGCTCAGTCGGTTAAGCGTCCAACTCTTGGTTTTGGCTCAGGTCATGATCTCAGGGTTGTAAGACTGCGCCTCACACTGGGCTCTGCGATCAGTGGGGAGTGGGGGCTTGGATTCCTACCCTCTGCCTCTCCCCCAGTGCGTTCGCTTTCTCTAAAATAAATCTTTAAAAAAAAAAAAAAAAAAGACAAGGGGAACAGGTGCTGGACCCAAGCAGAGCTGGAGCAGGAGGCACAGGTTGGCTTGGCAAGCAGAAACCATGTCACTGTTCGGGAAACTGTTTGGAGCAGGAGGGAGTAAGACCAGCAAGGGCACCCTGACCCCTCCGGATGCCATCCAGTGGCTGTGGGACATGATCGAGATGCAAAGTAAGAAGCAGGAATTCCTGGAGATGAAGCTGGAGCAGGAGCTGACCGCCACCAAGAAGCCCGGCACAGAAAGAAGCCCGTGGGGCCTCCAGGCACCGAAGCACAGGAAGAGGTACAGAAAGCAGCTGGCGCAGATCGATGGCACACTATCCACCACCGAGTTTCAGCGGGAGGCCCTGGAGAACTCCAGAACCAACACAGAGGTGCTCAAGAACATGGGCTCTGCTGCTAAGGCCACGAAGGCTGCCCACGACAACACAGCCATCGACAAAGTTGATGAGTTAAAGCAGGACACTGCTGACCAGCAAGAACTTGCACGGGAGCTTTCAACAGCTATTTCAAAACCTGTAGGATATGGAGAAGGGTTTGATGAGGATGAGCTCATGGCAGAATTAGAAGAATTAGAACAGGAAGAACTAGACAAGAATTTGCTGGAAGTCAGCGGACCTGCAACAGTCCCTCTACCAAATGTTCCCTCTATAACCTTACCATCAAAACCCAGCAAGAAGGAAGAGAAAGAGGATGACATGAAGGAATTGGAGAACTGGGTTGGATCCATTTAACTGGTCCAGTGTAGTCCAGACAGACTCTGGTGGGCTGTGCAGTGGACAGGTGCGTGGGGGCGGGAAGCGGGGGAGGACAAGTGCAGGCAGGCAGGTTCCATCACTCCTGAAACTCCCTCCAAAGCAGTAGGGCTGCTTCACTGCTCACTCTCCACATAGCACGCTCTGCACCCAGCAGGAAGGGGAAGAGGGGCAGGGGCAGGGGCGGGGGGGGGGGGGGGGGGGGGGGGAGGTGCTGCTGTTTATTATGTTGAATTTCTGCAAAATAAACTGTATTTGCAAATCAAAAAAAAAATCAATACAGCAGAATACATCCTTTACAATCATTATTATACACTTTTTCAGGTATATCCATAAATTAGATTTTCAGAAAATTGCTTTGGCTAGAGTTTGCCTTTCACTTTGACAAATCTCCCCAGCTGTACTCAAAAGAAGGTACCAGTTTCGACTCCCCTAAATTGAGTGTGAAAGCCCCTGTTATCTCTCACTTTTGCCAATACTGCATATATTACCAAATTTTTTCATCTTGGTCGATCTGATTCATGGAAAAATGTATCATTCTAGTTTGCATTTCTGTGTGACATTAAGCACTTTTTTAGGTTTTCAGAGCCCCTTTTTCTTCCTTTTCTGTGAGTTGTCAGTTTCCCATTGTTCGCTTTCTCTTGCATTTTTTTCCTTCTTACTGATTTATAGAAGCCCTTGATATACCAGAAAATGATTCTTTATTATATGCGTGGCAAATATTCATCTTAGCTTTTTGCACTTTTCACTGTTTGTGGTATTCTTTTTCCACAGAAATTCACCTTGGCATGGTTAAATTTATTGGGTTTTTTCCTTTATGATTTTGGGGTTTCTCACTATGCTTAGAAAAACTTAATTCATAGCACTGTTGTGAGACACAAATAAGTTAATACACATAAAATGCTTAGCACAGAACCAGCCCTTAAGAGTTTCACCTTTGGAACTAAGAATTTAGTTTTTAGGCAGAATAAAATACTTACAATAAAGGCACAGATTTTCACAGGGCCCTGCAAGGTGTGGCCCCAACCTGATTCTCTCTCTCCCTCTCTCTCTCTTTTTTTTTTTTTTTTTTAAAGATTTATTTATTTGACAGAGAGAAATCACAAGTAGACAGAGAGGCAGCCAGAGAGAGAGAGAGAAGCAAGCTCCCTGCTGAGCAGAGAGCTCGATGCGGGACCCGATCCCAGGACCCTGAGATCATGACCTGAGCCGAAGGCAGCGGCTTAATCCACTGAGCCACCCAGGCGCCCCACCTCTCTCTCTTTTTTGTTTAAGATTTATTTATTGATGAGAGAGAGAGAAAGAGATTGAGCATGAGAGGGGAGGGGAGAGTGAGAAGGAGAGAGAACCTTAAGCAGACTCCCTACTGAGCACATAGCCAAAACCCCAAGATCATGATCTCAACCAAAAGCAAGAGTCAGATGCTTAACGGACTGAGCCACCCAACTGCCCTCCAACCTGACTCTCTTATTCTGGTGACTTCTCTGTTTTCTTCAAATATGCCCTGTGTGGCCTTGGCACGTGCTTTTCTTCAGACACTCCCATCTCACCTTTCCACAGCAGCCCCCTGAGCATCCCCTGGGTGATATCAACATGAAATCTTATCACACATTCCTCCAAATACCAGGTTAAAGACTGGACTGGCAGCTCCCAAGAGAGAGAACCTGTCTGCTACTGTACCAATGTGTACCTCCAGTTCCACACAAAGGAGCTAACACATGATTCTTTAAATATTTGTGATTAGAAAGGAAGGACAAAAGCAGCTGTCGTGGGACAGCGGGGACGCCTGTCAGGGCTCTTCCACATCCATAGTTCCCCAATGATATAGGTCATAGGTGGTGTCACAAGAGGTTGTCAGAAGAGAAGCGTCAGCTGGCAAAGGCTCTCTTCACCTGCCCCACTAGCTCTTCAAAAAAAAAAAATTATTTCTAGTACATAATTTTTATCCAATTTGCAGTGCTAAGGTAGTTATCTTCCCTTATCTGTATGGTTACAATTTTAATTTTTTTCCAAAGCAGAGGCACTTGGGTAGCTCAGTTGGTTGAGTGTCTGCCTTCAGCTCAGGTCATGATCTCAGGGTCCTGGGATCTGAGCCCTTAGTCAGGGTCTCTGCTCAGCAGAGAGTCTGCTCCTCCCTCTCCTTCTGGCCCTCCCCTCTCTCCTGTGTGTGTGTGTGTGTGTGTGTGTGTGTGTGCACGTTCTCTCTAAAATAAATAAATAACATCTTTAAAAAAAAAAAAAGAATTTTCTTATGCACAGGTCCAGGACACCTTGTGCATAAGGCAAAAATGTGTCCCAAAGCCTCCCAAAGCATTTGAAAAACCCTAAATTTGATATCTTAACTATAGCAGGAGGGAAAGAACTCTTGGTCTGCTTCTCCATGTCTCTGTTACCACTCTTGCACCTTTACAGTACTTCACCCAGTTTTGTCGTGTGCCTCTCATCTGTAAATGTACAGGTGTTCATAACCATGGTAACAAATCCATATTAAAAAATAAATGAGATGCTTGGGTGGCTCAGTCGGTTAAGCACTTGACTCCGGATTGCATCTCAGGTCATGATCTCAGGGTCGTGAAATCCAGCCCCATAACAGGCTCCGCACTGGGTGCAGAACGTGCTTAAGACTCTCTCTCCCTTGGGGTGCTTGGGTGGCTCAGTCGTTACGCATCTGTCTTCAGCTCAGGTCATGATCCCAAGATCCTGGGATCAAGCCCCACATCAGGCTCCCTGCTCCATGGGAAGCCTGCTTCTCCCTCTCCCACTTCCCCTGTTTGTGTTTCCTCTCTTGCTCTATCTCTGTCAAATAAATAAATAAAATCTTTAAAAAAAAAAGAAAAGAAAAAGAATCTCTCTCCCTCTCTCTCTGCCCCTCCCCCACCTTGCACTATCTCTAAAACAAAACAGGGGCTCAGGGTTCTTTCTATAGGACAAGCTAAATAAAGTAGACCACATTGTGCACCCCCATAAACAAATCCCATTTAAAGCAATGAAATTTTATATTTAATCGGGACATTGGAAGAAAAGAACCAAAGTCATAAACATCGCTAAGAAGTTTGGCAACCATTCTACCAGGGTTCTGGTAGATAGAATATAAACTGTTTAGTTTCAGGCTTTAATTTATGAGTCAGAAGAAAATATAATTTTCTTTCTATTAAGTGCATTTTTTAAAAATCACACCTATATTCTGGATTTGTTTTTCCCTTCAACAAAGCCAGTAAGCAAACATATTTGAAAGAAATATATGTATTTTCATTTACTAATGTGAGTTGCATTTTTCTAAACATACTAAATTTTTTTTCCTCTTCCTAATTATTTGGATTGGAAAAGGTCAGGATAAGGCACAGGTTTATGTTTTTGCATCTTGCAATTTAATTCGGAAAGAAATATTTCAAAGTCGGGGCGCCTGGGTGGCTCAGTGGGTTAGGCCGCTGCCTTCGGCTCGGGTCATGATCTCAGGGTCCTGGGATTGAGTCCCGCATCGGGCTCTCTTGCTCAGCGGGGAGCCTGCTTCCTCCTCTCTCTCTCTGCCTGCCTCTCTGCCTACTTGTGATCTCTCTCTGTCAGATAAATAAATAAAATCTTTAAAAAAAAAAAAAGAAATATTTCAAAGTACATAAAAATATATATATATTTCTGTATCTGTTTTTAAAAAGCTACTGCTGTATAAAACTGAGGTATAACTTTATTTTTTAAAAGATTTTATTTATTTTATTTATTTGACAGAGAAAGACACAACGAGAGCGGGAACCCGAGCATGCGCAAGAGAAGTGGAAGAGGGAAAGATGGGCTCTGCACTGAGCAGGGAGCCCGACGTGGGACTCCATCCCAGGACCCACGGATCATGACCTGAGCCAAAGGCAGATGCTTAAGCATCTTAAGCCACCTGGGTGCCCCTGAAGTATAACTTTAAACATCCCTGTTATGCAATTAGCAAACATCACAGTAAAGACTGGATATGGCAAGACCCATCAATGGGTGCTAAGTCTAGGGAGAAACTGGGGGGCAGGGAGGCTGGATACCTTCATGGTCTTACACTGTGTCTTCATCAACCACTGATCAGTTACAGGGAAAAAATATGGGGCGCCTGGGTGTCTCAGTTGGTTAAGCATCAGCCTTTGGCTTAGGTCATGATCCCAGAGTCCTGGGATCGAGTTCCACATCCATTTCCTAGCTCAGTGGGGAGCCTGTTTCTCCCTCTGCCAGCTGCTCCCCCTGCTTGTGCTCGCGTGAGTACTCTTTCTCTCTCTCTCCCTCTGACAAATAAATAAATAAAATCTTTACCAAGAAAGAAAAAAAGAGAGAAAATATTATACAAAGGAGAAAGTGGACAAACCCTTAACCAGGTAGTCACTGATAGTTAACATCACCAGCAGACATCATGCATGCATCCCGAGATACAATACTCCAAGACGGATACAATATCGCCTACATAGTACTTTGGCTGAAATCTAGTAATGATGAAACAGACAAATTCAAAATGAGAAATATTTTATTTTAAAAGGGGAAGGGGAAGAGATCACTAGCATAAAAGACAAAAGGTTGTAGAAGTATTCTGGATTAAAGAGATCTAACAACTAAATACAACTGAATCCCATACTAGAAGAGGAAAAAAAATGCTATGAAGCACATGATTGGGTCAACTGGCACAGCTGGAATACAACAGGTCAGATAAAAAGATTATTATCGGGGCGCCTGAGTGGCTCAGTGGGTTAAAACCTCTGCCTTGGGCTCAGGTCATGATCCCAGGGTCCTGGGATCAAGCCCCACACTGGACTCTCTGCTCAGCAGGGAGCCTGCTTCCTTCTCTTTTTCTGCCTGCCTGTCTGCCTACTTGTGATCTCTGCCTGTCAAATAAATAAATAAAATCTTTAAAAAAAAAAAAAAAAGGTTACCGATGGTAAAATTACTAGTTAAAAATTTTAAAAGATGGGGTGCCTGGGTGGCTCAGGCAGGTAAGTTTCTGCTGTCAGCTCAGGTCATGATCCCACAGGGATCAAGCCCCATGTCAGGTTCCCTGCTCAGTGGGGAGCCTATTTCTCCCTCTCCCTCTGCCTACTTGTTTGTTCTCTCTCTCTCTCTCCGTTAAATAAATAAATAAAAATCTTTTTTAAAAAAGATAACTTTATTCTTAGAAAATAAACACTGAAGTATTTAGGAGCAAAGGGCTATGATCTATGTAATTTATCTTCAAATTTTGAAGAAAAAATTATACAATATTATATATATGTATTTACACACACACACACACAACATGAAGCAAATGGGATGGGAAGTTAGCAGTTGTGAATCTGGGTAAATGGTATTCCATCCGTATGCATGTTCTTTGCATTATTCTTATTCTTATAATTTTTCTCAAAGTTTGAAACAAATTCCAAGTAAAGTTAAAAATTATTTTAAAATTTTCTGAAAAATCCATTTGCTCAAGACACCAGCATGATTCCCATCATCAGTGAGTTATCCATCCTATCCCTGAGGCTGGCTATACTAGGTACCAAAAAGGGATGACCGGGAGAAGACAGCGATGAGGACTTACATGGAGAGAGAGCATGGGGACAGAAAGGAGACAGATGTATAGTTTTACTACCAATAATATTATATATTTTAGTAAGAACTTACAAATTATGAAATCAGGACGATCTCTCCACGCTTATTACAAAGGCTTTTTTTCAGCAATTGTGAACCAGTTCCGACGACAGCAAGAACAAAATAATGTTGTACTGGCTATCATACTTTATGGCTGGCTAAAATTATGGTAACATTTATTGAATGCCATGTGCCAATGTAACCATTACATTCTCCTATTTACTTCTAAAAGTTTCTAAAGCAGGATCTAAACCCACAGCTTGTCTTATTGTAACCACATGTTCTCACCTAGGCATGTTTCACAGAAATAACGCTTACATAGAGTATCCTGCTGGTGCTGAGGGTGCAAAAGATATTATAAATTGACTTCCACTGCGGAAGGTGTATGTAAACACCACTCTACCCATCACGTAGACTGACAAGAGGAGATAAGGCCAACGGTTGTCTCTTTACCCCTTTATTAAATAAACTCTATTATCTCCTTTACAACTTACAATTATACCGATCATGTTATTAAGAATGAACAGAGGAGGGTGATGTTTACATGGGAAACTGTAACCAGCATTTAACACAAAGACCAGACAGAGCAAGGGCTTAATAAACATTGGCTATCACCTTTGTTAGCATTATTATTACTGGTGGAAGACAGCAGGAAAGATTCTTCTCAGGCGTAATTATGTCAGTATCACACAGGCCACTCTGACATATGTATCATTTATGTTACACTGCCTTTTAATAAACTTAACTTCAGGGTTCAGGGGCTATCCCTACATTATTTCAAATAGCATATAATTAGAAATTAAAAAGTTCTAGTCCATAACCTACCTACTTGAGAGCTTTGGTTTATTTTAAATTCTTCTTCCTTAGCAATTTTTTCAAAAAGCACTGGTAATCCCCCAAAACTTTTTCCCACTTACATTTAATATTTGTGTCCAATCACTGACAATTCTGTGACGTGTAGCATGCTTATTACTACTAAGGAGAAGGTGCAGTTCACTCCATCCCATAGAATTAGGGAGGGTAAAGACAAACAGTAGAATTAATATCATGGGACTGGCCTCAAGGATTATGAACAACTGTAAATTAGGTACTGAGGCCACACATCTCGAAGATTGGCCCCATTTCCCACCTGGTATGAATATAAGCAGTAGAGGTTAGTCTAACAAAAAAAAAAAAAAAAAAAGTAGCATAAATGCATCTGCATTATGTGAAAAGATGGGGAAATGCAAATTAGCAGAACTCCATTTGAGTTTATCAACAAAAGTGATTAATACCACAGGTCCAAGGGTATCAGATGAGAAGAAACAGATACATTTCCAGTCCTCCCATGTACATACTAGGCATTTAATTAATGGCTGTTGACGGAATGAAATTGGCAGGGGGCTGGATAAAAAAAAAACAGGTAGGGTAAGACATCAGGAGGAGGGAAGTAGAGAAAAAGTCACATGGGGAAGGGAGAGGGAAGGAAAAGTGTCCCCCTTTTGCTCATTCTAACATCTGCAAACCTGCCACCCCGACAACCCCTTCTAACTGGCCACCTGGTCTCAGGTCACACCTGGCCTAGGCAGGTACCACCCATCTCTTCCAAGGAGCTGAAAGCCTGTGTGCCCACCACTTGTGAGAAAGAGCCACAAATCAATGTTCAAAATGAAATGCCTAAAACACAGGAGCCTGAGCCAGCTTGAAGAAACAAAAGACAGAATCTCTGCCTGCAGGGAAGTTTACAAACCCAAACAATTTGCTAGGAAATCACACCAGGAATCTAGATAACCACCCACCTCCCTACCCCCAACCCTCCCTGTCCGTGATGGCAGATTCTGCAAAGCCTTAGCTCTCTAAGGATAGGAACTTATTTATGTCAAGTGAGTCTTAAAAAAAAAAAAAAAAAAAATGCTGATGAACCAAAAAGAAAATACAATGATGCTGAATATTTTGTTTTATCTATGCACCCTCTTCCCCCAGTGGTGTGGGGAAACAGTCAAGCAGGCCAATAATTTCAGGAACTTATTCTTATTCAAGGCTGCCATGCTAAGAAGAGAATTTAAACTAGGGATCCAAAGTCTAATTTCGGTTTCTCGACTAAATATAAAGTGACACTGGGTATATCTTTCTTACCAGCTGCTCTGAAAAAATCATTATCTTTGTCCTTGGGGAGAAAGTTTATAGTTTGGTACTTGCTGCAGATTATAAGAATATTCCTCTTTTCTAATTAAATTTTAATATCCTATAGGAAAAGGGTAAGTCATTTAGAAAGGGCAGTCAATGGGGACAAGCAGTCTAAGTAACAGAAGCTAGAAAAAAGTTGTTGAGGCAGCTCTTTAATGGCAGCAGACAGCTCTGTCTTTATGATATCTTCTCATGGGGCTTCAGTGCTCAGCACCACAGCGCTGACGACAAGGAGACAAAAGCAAACTGCCTCTGACAGTCTTTCTACAAACGGCTTCTACCTCAGTTCAAAGCCTCTCTCTCATTTGTCTGCTCTCCCCGAGTCCAATCGTGTCTCCTACAATCCTTCCTTCACAGTGGCCAGAGGGATTTTTTTTTTTTTTTAAGATTTTTAAATTTATTTGAGAGAGAGCATGAGAGGCGAGAAGGTCAGAGAGAGAAGCAGACTCCCCATAGAGCTGGGCGCCCGATGCAGGACTCGATCCTGGGACTCCAGGATTGTGACCTGAGCTGAAGGCAGTTGCCTAACCAACTGAGCCACCCAGGCGCCCGCCCGAGAGATATTTTTAAACAGACCAGCTCATGCCACTCCCCCGATCACATCCTTCTGCATCTTTACGCTGCTCTTAAAATACAATCCAAGCTCCTCGCCATGGTCCACATGACCCTCGAAGACCTCATAAGGTCCTGTGTGGTGCAGTCCCCACCTACCTCCCTAGCGTCCCCAGTGTGCTCCCTTCTGCTCTGGAAGTGCTCCAAGAACTTCCCCACCTCAGCCCTTCCACACTCGCTGTTTCCCAACATCTGAACACCGAGGGCCTACCACAGCACCTGGCACACGGTAATCTCCCAATAATAGTTCTTGAGTGAGTGGATCAATGTTTCATTAGAATGGTTCCATGGGGAGGGTTTGGGTGGCTCAGATGGTTAAGCATCTGCCTTCAGCTCAGGTCATGATCTCCAGTGTCTGGGATCGAGCCCCTTGTCGGACTCCCAGCTCAGCAGGGAGTCTGCTTCTATCTCTCCCTCTGCCTCTCTCCCTGCTTGCAATCTTTCTCTCAGAGGAATAAATAAAATCTTTAAAAAAAAAAAAAAGAAGAAGAAGAAGAATGGTTCCATGGGAGGATAAAGACTTGCATCTAGAATCCACTACCTTTCCAAGCAACATATCCTATGTCTGTATATATTTATGTGTGTATATACAGACACATACAGTATATATATATATACATATATATATATATATATTCTTTTTTTTCTTTTTTTTTTTAAGATTTTTTTATTTATTTGACAGACAGAGATCACAAGTAGACGGAAAGGCAGGCAGAGAGAGAGAGAGCGAGAAGCAGGCTAAACAGAATATCCTCTCCTGATAAATTTCTATTTCCGTTTGGTACTAGCTTTACCAAACTGATTTGATGCTGGCACACATGTCTGTCTCCCTCTCCGAATTCAATGCTCCTTGCAACCATGAATAACATCTTCCACATTTCAACGTTGTCAAGGACCACGGCACATGTAAGTTTGCAAAATGCACACAACCCTCCGAATCGCAGTAGTGAACTGAACTCCCATTTAAGGAGTTTGAATCCAGTTCAGGGTGTTAAAGCCTTGGCCACAGTCCACAACTCCCACAGAGAATGAGCATTTGCCTTGTCTTAAAGGTAAGGCAGTATCTGCCTAACCTTAGAAATGTCAGCATCAGATGGCAAGTGCTGTCTGTTTCCCAGAGGGAAGGAGGGAATAAGGACAGTATCCTATTGTTCTACAGCTGCCTGACAAAGTACACTAAGGCCCAGTAGTAACAATCACAAACTTGAGCTGGCTCTGCTTTTTCAGGATCTTGTGTGTTCTCTAAGTCTCTGCACTGCCCATGCGCAAGAAGGGTAAGTAATCTTAGCAGTGGCCCCTGCCTTTGAGCAGTTCTGGCCAAAACCCAGAGCTGCCATCGGGACACAACATTAATAAAGTCATCCCAGTCGCATCTGGGAAGGCCAAGGCCTGTTATTTTTCAGCAAGGCAAGTCTACTTACTCCCACAGGAGAGAAACCAACATGGCCACCAGGGAGAGCCTGGGACAAAACGTACTTAACCAGCAACAGATAAACCAAAAGCCTGGAGTCTGAGAACAAGCTAAACATTCCGCTCCTCTCGGCTCAAGTCACCGTACATCATCTTTGAGAAGAACAAAAGCAAATGTAGGGGCGCCTGGGTCGCTCAGTCAGTTAAGCGTCTGCCTTCGGCTCTGGTCATGATCCCCGGGTCCTGGGATGGAGTCCCATGTTGGGCTCCCTGCTCGGCAGGAGCCCTCTCTCTCCCTCTGCAGCTATCCCTGTGTATACTCTCTAATAAATAAACAATCCTAAAAAAAAAAAAAAAGGAAAGGAAAAGTAAAGGACCTGCCATACGCTGGAAGAGGGCTTGGAGAATGCAGGCAATTTTGTCAGCTGAGCAAGGCAGAGTGGTGCACACCAGCAACCTCGAAAATCTAAATTCGGTACAGCCACCGCTAAATCACCTGTAGGGGGGTGGGTGGGGAGTCATTTCATTGTTCACTGCCTTCATTTCCCTACTTAGGATGTTGAGAAATAGCCGTATACTGAATATGCTGACATTTTTATTACTGAATGCATATAAAATCTAATCTTAAACACACCAAAAAGAATTATTTTGATAATTAGGCGAAACAAAACTGAGACTAATATTGGTGACTCAGGAGTCACCTCCTATGGTCATCTCCTCAGAGAGATCATTCCTAAACTCATCAAACTAACGTTATCCCCACTTATTTTGTTTTGGGCCCTCCCAGCAGTTACTACTACCTGAAACTGTAATCTTCATTTGCAGGTTTTTCTTTTCTCTCCCTCTCTCAACCAAATGAATAGCATATTTGCTGATCTTACTGCTTTATCCTGCCTGGCTCAATAACTATTTGATTGAATTAATACCAAGGTTAAAAATAATTTGAAAAAGACAAAATAAAACTATTTGACTGAATTAATACCAAGGTTAAAAATAATTTGAAAAAGTCTTTTGTTTAAAAGACTGGAAGACTAACATTGATCTCAAGCCTTATAATAAAACTACAATAATCAAGACCATGTGTATTGGCATATGGACAGATAAACGGATCAATGAAACAGCATGGATTCCAGAAACAGACCCACATGTAAATGGACAACAAACTTTCTACAAAGATACAAATTCAAAAGAGTCTTTTCAACAAACAGTGCTAAAACTGGATATCTATATGCAAAATATATATATGTATGTGTGCACATACATACAAATCTTCACACCTCACCATATACAAAAATTAACTCAAAGTGGATCATAAACCTATTAGAAAACATTTGGGACCTTGGTTTAATTAAGCAAAGATTCCTTAGCACGATCCATTAAAAAAAAATTAAGGGGCACCTGGCTGGCTCAGCCAACAGAGCATGTGACTCTCAATCTCTGGGTTGTAAGTTTAAGCCCCATGTGGGGTGTAGAGATTACTTAAAAATAAAATCTTTTAAAATTAATTAATTAATCAATTAATTTAATAAAATAAAAATTGATAAACTGGATTTCATCAAAACTAAAAACCTCTGTTCTTTCTAAAGGGACTGTTAAAAAAAATATATGAAAAGACAATGGGGCTCAGTCAGTTAAGCATCCAACCCTTGGTTTCGGTTTAGGTCATGATCTCAAGGTTTTGGGATCCAGCCTTGCATCAGGCTCTGCACTCAGAGGGGAGTCTGAGGAATCTGCTTGAGGATTCTCTTCCTCTCCCACTCCCCCTCTCCCCACTCATGGGTGTATGGGTGGGTGGGTGTGTGTGTGTGTGTGTGTGTGTGTGTGTGTGAAATACATAAATAAATATTTTAAAAAGGGGGGCACCTGGGTGGTTCAGTTGGTTAAGCATCTGTCTGCCTTTGGCTCAGGTCATAACTTCAGGGTCCTGGGATGGAGTCCTGAGCCCTGTTCCCTGCTTAGAAAAGAGTCTGCTTCTCCCTCACCCTCTTGCCCACCACCCCCACCTATGCCTGTGTACTCTCTCTCTCTCAAATAAATAAAATCTTTAAAAAAAAAAAAAAAAAGATGAAAGACAAACCACAGACTAAGAGAAAATATTTGCAATTCTGATAAAGGACTTGTTTCCAGAATAAAGAATTCTTTTTTTTTTTTAAGATTTTATTTATTTATTTGACAGAGAGAGCAAGAGAGAGCAGAAGCATGGAGGGAGAGGGAGAAGCAGCAGGCTCCCTGCTGGGCAGAGTCTGACAAGGGTTCAGATCCCAGGACCTCGAGATCATGACCTGAGCCAAAGACAGATCCTTAACTGACTGAGCCACCCGGGTGCCCCTGGAATAAAGAATTCTTGAATCTCAATTTTTTAAAGAAATTTTTTTAATAAAAATGGGGGAAAATATTTGATCAAATAGACATGTCACAAAAGAAAATATACAGATGGCAAATAAGCACACAAAAAGATAATCAACATCATTAGTCACCAAGGAAAATATGAATTAAAACTACAATGAGGGGGTGCCTGGGTGGCTCTGTCAGTTAAGCATCTGCCTTCGGCTCAGATCATGATCCCAGCGTCCTGGGATCAAGCCCCACATCAGGCTCCCTGCTCAAAGGGAGTCTGCTTCTCCCTCTCCTCCCCACTTGTGCTCTCTGTTGCCATCTCTCCCTTTTTGTCAAATAAATAAGTAAAATCTTTAAAAAAAAAAAAAAATGAAAACGACAATAAGGGGTGCCTGCGTGGCTCAGTCAGTTAAGTGTCTGTCTTCTGCTCAGGTCATGATCCCAGGTCTTTATATCTGCCCTCTGCTCAGCAGGGAGTTTGCTTCGCCCTTGCCCCTGCCCCTGCCCCCATCGCTCATACACATGAACACTTGCTCTCTCTCTCTCAAATAAATTTTTTAAATCTTTAAAAAAGAAAACTACAATGAGATACCATGACAGAGCCACTAGAATGGCTAAAATTTAGAAATTGACCATACCAAGTGTTGTTAAAGGTGTGGAATAACTGTAACTCTTATATGCTACTAGTAGGAATATACTACTTTGGAAAAGTTTGGCAATTTCTGAAGAAGTTAAATATGCATTAACTAGATGAGCCAGTCACTCCCCCAAGAGGTATTTTGGTAAATACCTCTTGTGCACAAACATTCACAGCAGCTCTATTTGTGATAGCCAAACTCTAGAACATTCCAAATGTTTCCATCAACAGGTGGATGGATAAACAAATGGTAGTACACCCATACGATGGGATACTACCAAGCAATAAAAAGAAATGAACTTTTTGATACATACTACAACATAGTGAATTTCAACGTAACTATGCTGAGTATAAAATACCAGATCTAAAACTCCATTTATATATATTCTAAGATTTGTAAACTAAGGTGTAGTGACAGAAAGCAGAAGAGTGGTCCCCTGACAAGCAAGGAAGGGATTTAAAAAGTCACAAGGAAACATCATAAGGGATGATGTTCATTATCTTCACCATGATGATGGTTTCATGAGTATGTGCATGTGTCCAAACATCAAATTGTATGCTTAAATATATGTAATCTAATGCGTGCCATTTATACCTCAATAAAGCTGCTTAAAGGGGTGCCTGGGTGGCTCAGTGGGTTAAGCCTCTGCCTTCAGCTCAGGTCATGATCTCAGGGTCCTGGGACTGAGCCCCACATAGGGCTCTTTGCTTACTAGGAAGCCTGCTTCCCCCTCTCTCTCTGCCTGCCTCGCTGTCTACTTGTGATCTGTCAAATAAGTAAATAAAATCTTAAAAAAAAAAAAAAAAAGCTGGCTAAAAATAATAAAACAGACCTGCAATCTGAAAATATAATAAATAATTTCCAATTACATGTGTTATGTTCACAAGCTGATTTTTTAGGTGGCACGCATTTCTTTTCAATAACATAAGAGGGCCAGGGAAACAGAATGATCTTTGCCACTTACAGCTTTGGCCATACCCCCAACTTCTCCAATTCTACACTAACAAGCCGGACAATGTAGGGTCTATTACTACTCAGCCCCTTCCCCACTCCCAACCCCCAGTCTTTTTGTCTCCTAAAGAAGCAGATCCTTACTTGTCTGGAAGAGCAGACACAAGGAACAAAAGGTTCAATGACTATTTGACAGATTAAAGAATAGACAACTGTTTTATTTAAAAGCTCCCTAAAGAATTAGAACAGTTGAGGCTATACACTGTTCCGATGAAATGCAGTTCTATATTACCCAGATCTGTAAGCACTTGGCCAGGAGACCTGTCCAAATCACTCACTTCCTAAGAGGTTTTGGTTTTGTTTTCTCTCCCTCTTTTCATTCCACAAATAAATAATTTGCAGGTGTATTTTGAGAAGACATTCCCAGTATTTTGAAAGTAACCCCAACAGCTTGAAACAGTTTTTTAAATGTCTAAGACAGTGACCATAGCAAGCCAATAAAGGAAAAGACCAAACAATGGGTCTTATGTGTGAATCGTATATAGAGTGGCAATACAAAATAACAGGATCATTTTCTGAAAACAATAGGTCACACTGCAGTTCAACAACAAAATAAGGCTTACAAATGATTAACAATAGTTATAAAATAATAATAGCAACATGGTGATGAAACAGTGGGGATTCTGGCTCCACCACTTATTGGTTCAGGGACTTCAGGCAAGCTGCCTAACTTCTGAAAATCAGTTTACTCATCTTTAGAACCAGGATAACAGAAGAAGAAGAATTCCTCTTCTCATAGGGTTATAGTGAGAATTAAATGTGTGTGACTTACAGTAAGAACTAAATAAACGTTAGCTATTAGAAGTATTATTACCTTGAATCTGCAAAGGATCTCCTTAATTCACTAATCCTCCTTTGACTCTTAGGTGCAAAATCCTGTCATTTATTAGCGTGAAACTTCTGAGCCTCAGTTTCCACATCCGTAAAACGGGGGCGATTAATGTTACCTGACTTTCGAGGCTGTGGTTGAGGATTAGCTAACAAGAGATAGGGCTCCCTTTCCTCCCATCTCCCAAAGCGAAGACCGCGGAGGAAGGAAATACTTCTAATAGCAGCAGATACAGTCAGTTTTTCCATTTCTGACACGTGAGAGGTGGGGGGGAACGGAGGTGCAAAGAGCCACATGAAGGGGTCAAGTTCCCGAGTGAAGCCCCCAAACGCACGCGAGAGGCAGAGTGACCCTGAGCCGCTCGACTGTCGGGGGCCCGGCCCCGCGCAACTCCCTCCTCTCCCCTCCCGCGTCCCGAGCCGAGGAGCCTCCCCAAGTGAGCGGGGTTATTTCGGAATCACCATGAGGCAATTCTCATGAGGCAATGGGTCAGGAATGCGGCGCCGAGCCGGGCCGCTGGCGTCCGCGGTTCCCTGGGCGGCTCTACCTGCCCGCGTCCTGACGGGCATCCCCAGGGCTGCGGGAGCCGGAACTCGGGGAGGCAGGAAATGAATGGGGACCCGAGAGGTGGGGGCGCGGTGGCGCCGGGCCCCCGACCCCGGGAGAACGAGAAGTTCGGAGGAAGACTGCCCCCCGCGACCCTGAACGGGAGTCCGAAGCCCGGCCGGGGCGCCCCCTCCCGGGCGGGGCTGATCGAACGCGGCGGGGGCCGGGCTGAGGCCCGGGCCGGGCCCTCGGGGCTCCTCACCTCCGCGATGTCATGTTCCTCCCGCCCTCCGGCTCCGCGACGGACCCGCTCCTTGCTCAGGCTCTGCTGGGCCCGGTCACATCGGGCTGGCCCGAGGGAGGCCCGCTCGGGACCGGACAGGGAGGCAGAGCCAGCCGGCCGCGCGCAGACCCCCCTCCAGGCCTGGGGATCCCGGAGACTGTGCAGCCGCCCCCCAAGCCCGGTTCGCTCCTCCTCCTCCCCCGCCTATCCCCACCGGCGCTGCCGTGACGTCACCCCGCGCGACGCCCGCCGCCACTTCCTGCTCCCACTCCGCCCGAGACTGAGCGGCGGCTGGTAATGGCAGTTCATAGTCTCCGTGGAGCCGTTGCAACACAGTTAGCAAAGCACTTGCACCCTCCTTTAGACCCGGGCTGCAAGGCGCGCGCGCGGCGCCCTCACTACTGACCGCATTCCCACGAAGCGATTGCATTCGCTCCCACCGTGTCAATTTTCATCCCTGTCCCGAGAGCCAAATCGAATTTCATTCATTTTATTCCATCTCCGCTCCACTTTTCAGCTGTGTAACCTTAGGAACGTTCCTGAGCGTCAACTGTTGAGTCTCTGAGCTTCAGTGTTCTCCATTTCTTCATTTCTGTAAAGTGAACATGGTAATTGTATTCTTTTCATAAGATTATTATGGGGATTAAATATGCAAAATGCTTAGATCTCCCGGCCTGACCTATTTAATAAGTCCTTTGTGATTGTTATCTGGATTATCATGATAATTAAACATCTGTTGAATGTTCTCTTTCTGGTAGGCCCTGTTTAAAACTATGGGGATACAAAAAACAATGGGGATACGGTAGTGAACTGAAGACAAAAACCCTGAGTGTTTTAACTCAAGAAAATACTGTATTTCCGTCTTCCTTTTTTTTCCCCATACCCCTTTATATTATCACTTTTTAAAGATTTTTACTTTATTTTAGAGAGAGAGAATACCAAGTAGACTCCTTGCTGAGCCCATCAAGGGGCTGGATCCCAGAATCAGGAGATCATGGCCTGAGCAGAAACCACGAGTTGGACACTCCACCAAGAGTGGATGCTCTACTGACTGCTCTACCACCAGGTATCCCTTATCTTTTTTTTAAAGATTTATTTATTTATTTATTTATTTGAGAGAGAGAGAGAGAAAGAGGCAGAAGAAGAGAGAGAGAGAGAATCTCAAGCTGACTCTATGCTGAGTCGTGGGCTCCACTGGAGATTAAGTCTCCCAACCCTAGCCTAAGCCAAGAGTTGGAGCTTAAAACACTGCACCTTCCAGGCACCCCTATATTTCATCTTCAGTAGAGTAGTTAGGTAAGTCTTCACTGAGAATCACAATCTGTGTACAAATCTGATCCTAGAGTAGTCAGTGGGAATGACTCTGGCAAATAGCATTTCAAGCATAGGGAGAGGCAAGTGCAAAAGCCCTGAGGCAGGAGGCTGCCTCCTGTTTTCCAGAAACTATGACAAGCTCTCTGACTAGAGCATAGAAGGCCGTGGGAGGGGTGAAGGGAGACCAGTAGGAGATGAGGTGAGAACAGAATAGAGATGATCTGGGGTCCTATAGGCTATTTAAATGAACGGTAAAATGGAGGGCCATTGAAAGATTTTTAGCAAAAAAGGAATATAATCTGTTTTAAAATTAAACGTAATAAAGAAAGGGTACTCTGGGAAAATCAGATCAAGAGAGCAAGTCTGAAAACAGACTAGTTCAGAATACTGTAATATTCCAGACTAGAGATAATGGTGGCTCAAACCAGAATGAGAAGCTAGAGCCTTTACCTGATGAATGTCCTTGTGATTCATTAAAGGCCACAGATTTAGTAAGTGGCAGAGTCAGAATTCGAACCCACATCTATGTAGCTCCAGAATCTTTATTTTTATTTCCTCCCAATGCTCCCCACCTCATTCTTAAAAAGAGAACTCTAATACTCTGATATAAGGTGCTGACTTCCTAAGCCTTGGTGATACCAAAAAAAAAACAAAAAACAAAAACCTGACAAAATGTATCATTAATATATGTCAGTTTAATTTAGATAATAGACCTTCAACAAGCAGTTGCCTACCCTGTTTCTTTCCAGACCCCCTAAAAGTCCTGGCCCTCTAGATGACTCAAATAACACTGACTGATGTTAGGCCCACAGACTTGCCCTTTCTAACCCATTCTCCACCAAATAAAAAGAGTAATCTAAAATGCAAAAGTAGTCACCCCCTGCATTGAATACTTCAATGGCTACTTATTGCTTTTAGGATGAAATTATAAAAAAAATTTAACAACTCAGTCTGGTCCCTCACTTACCTCACCAGCCCCTCTTCCCAGGACTCTGTGACTCAGCCATGCTAAATGACCTTCAGTTCCCCTCAATATATGAAGCTCTCTTACAGCTCAGTATCTTTACACAATCTACTCCCTCTCCCTGGAGGTTTCTTTCTCACCTCCTTCCTCATGATCTCTAATCTATGTCTCTGATCTCAGACTAGAAGTCATCTCCTCTGGGGTAGAAAAACTTACCTGATTCTCCCAGAACAGGTTAGATGGTCCCCGAGACACCTATCCTAGCTTAGAACTGAACACAGTTCACTATAAATCTAAGAAATAGTACTATGGGGACGCCTGGGTGGCTCAGTTGGTTAAGCAGCTGCCTTCGGCTCAGGTCATGATCCCAGCGTCCTGGGATCGAGTCCCGCATTGGGCTCCTTGCTCCGCAGGGAGCCTGCTTCTCCCTCTGACTCTGCCTTCCATTCTGTCTGCCTGTGCTTGATCTCGCTCGCTTTCTCTCTGACAAATAAATAAATAAATAATCTTTAAAAAAAAAAAAAAAAAATAGTACTATGTGGAGGTTAAGTTCTTGATCTCCAAAGCTCAGCCTGCCTACTTGGCTATCCAGAGGCAAGTCACTTGACTTCTCTGTGTCTCAGTTTCCTTCTTTTGAAAAAATGGAGGGGTCCACATGTTACCACAGGCAGGTGGTGAAGCATGAAATATTTCCCCTGGGGACGCCTGGGTGGCTCAGTTCTATGTTCTATGAGGGAGTTCAAAACCTGTAGCATTAAATGAAAAGTTTACATTAGCACATCAGGCCCTTCTAAATATGAACAATGCCTACCTGTTCAGCTTCATTTACTCCCACTCCCTCACATAATCTCAGAGTTTCCAAAGCCCTCTTGTTGTTTCTTGCATCCCTGTCTTCCTAAATTGAGTTCTTTCTGTCTGGAACACCCTTTAAACCATCTCCAACTGGAAAACTAAGCAACAGGCAAGATTCAGCTCTAACTCAATCAGCTCCTCCAGGAAACATTCTCTGCACACACCCCTCAAACACTTCCTGAGAAGAAAATAGAGACACCCTGCCTATGCTTTAGGGGCTGCCTAGTCATCCCTCTAAAGCCCCTAACAGTTTAACATCGCTGTTGGTTGATTCTTCTGTCTCTTCCCCTAGATCATGGGTTCCTTTTAGAACAAAGTCATTGTCTTTTTTTTTTTTAATATTTTATTTATTTACTTGAGAGAGAGAGAGCATGAGAGGGAAGAAGGTCAGAGGGAGAAGCAGACTCCCCATGGAGCTGGGAGCTGGACGTGGGACTCGATCCCGGCACTCTGGGATCATAACCTAAGCCAAAGGCAGTCGCTTAACCAACCGAGCCACTCAGGCGCCCCAAAGTCATTGTCTTCTTCTACTTTATTTTATATTATTATTTTTTTAAACAGGCTCCATGCCCAATGTGTGGCTTGAACTCACGACCCTGAGATCAAGAGTCACATGATCCACTGACTGAGCCAGCAAGGCACCCCCTTCTTCATCTTTGCATGCCTAGAGTCTAGTACAGTGCCTGGTTTAGAACAGGCTCACGAAATGTTCATTTAGGGAAAAAAAAAAAAAGAAGTATTCATTGAGACATATTTTATTTTGATTTCTTTCTAAATCACAAAAGCAATACAACTTCCTTACAACAAACTTTATAAAAACAGTAATTTTCCCTGCTTCTCATGTATGCATATTGCCAACTCAAAACCCCACCAGTGTTAATGGTCTGATATGTATTCTTTCACTTTTCTCTATACCTATACAAATACACACACGTATACCTCACACACACTCACATAAATAACATATATACAGACTTTGTCTTTTTTTCCTTTTTTTTAATTTAAATTCAACTAATTAATATAATGTATTATTGGTTTCAGAGGTGGAGGTCAGTGATTCATCAGTCTTCTATAATACTCATTGCTCATTATATCAGTTGCCCTCCTTAATGACCATCACCGAGTTATCCTATCACTCCACCACCACCCCATCCAGCAACCCTCAATTCGTTTCCTATGATTCAGAGTCTCTTATGGTTTTTCTCCCTCTCTGATTTAATCATATTTTATTTTTCCCTCCCTTCCTCTATGATCTTCTGTTTTGTTTCTTAAATTCCACATATCAGTGAGATCATAGGATAATTGTCTTTCTTTGATTGACTTATTTCACTAGCACAATACCCTCTAGTTCCAAACACACACTTACAAACAGCAAGATTTCTTTTTCTTTTTTTTATGGCTGAGTAGTATTCATATATATATATCTCACATCTTACTAATCCATTCATCTGTCAATGGACATCTGGACTCTTCCCATAATTTGACTATTATGGACATCACTGCTATAAACCTTGGGGTGCAGGTGCCACTTCGGATCACTACATTTGTATCCTTGGGGTAAATACCCAGTGGTGCAATTGCTAGGTCATACGGTAACTCTATTTTCGACTTTTTGAGGAACCTCCATACTGTTTTCCAGAGTGGCTACACCAGCTTACATTTCTTTCCACCAAGAGTGTAAGAGGGTTCCCCTTCTCCACATCTCCACATGCCAACATCTGTCCTTCCCTGACTTCTTAATTTTAGCCTTTCTGACTGCTGTGAGGTGGTATCTCATTGTGGCTTTGATTTGTATTTCACTGATGCTGAGTGATGTGGAGCACTTTTTCATGGGTCTGTTGGCCATCTGGATGTCTTCTTTGGAGAAATGTCTTTTTCTGTCTTCTGCCCATTTCTTGATTGGATTATTTGTTCTTTGGATGTTGAGTTGGAGAAGTTCTTCATAGATTTTGGATCCGAGCCCTATATTGGATATGTTATTTGCAAATATCTTCTCCCATCTAGTTGGTTGTCTTTTGGTTTTGTCAACTGTTTCCTTTGCTGTGCCAAAGCTTTCTATCTTGATGAGGTCCCAACACTTCATTTTTGCCTTTGTTTCCCTTGCCTTTGGAGATGTGTCTAGCAAGAATTTGCTGTGGCCAAAGTCACAGAGGTTGCTGTCTTTATTCTCCCCTAGGATTTTGATGGATTCCCATCTCACATTAAGGTCTCTCATCCATTTTAAGTTTGTTTTTGTGTATGGTGTAAGAAAATGGTCCAGTTTCCTTATTCTGCATGTGGTTGTCCAATTTTCCCAACACCATTTGTTGAAGAGACTGTCTTTTTTCCATTGGACATTCTTCTCCTGCTTAGTCGCAGATTAGTTGACCATAGAGTTGAAGATCCATTTCTGGATTCTCTATTCTGTTCCATTGATATGTGTGTCTGTTTTTGTGCCAGTACTATACTGTCTTGATGATGACAGCTTTGTAATAGAGCTTGATGTCTGGAATTGTGATGCCACCAGCTTTGCTTTTCTTTTTCAACATTCCTTTGGCTACTTGGGGTCTTTTCTGGTTCTATACAAATTTCAGGATTATTTGTCCCACCTTTGTGAAAAAAGTTGATGGTATTTTGATAGGGATTGCATTGAACGTGTGATTGCTCGAGGTAGCATAGACATTTTTAACAATATTTGTTCTTCCAATCCATGAGCATGGAATGTTTTTACATTTCGTTGTGTCTTCTCAATTTCTTTCATGACCATTCTTTAGTTAGAGATCTGAGTACAGATCTTTTGCTTCTTTGGTTAAGTTTATTTCTAGGTTTCTTCTGGTTTTGGGTGCCATTGTAAATGGGATCAACTTCTTAATTTCTCTTTCTTCTGTCTCATGGTTATAGAAATGAAACTGATTTCTGTGCATTGATTTTATATCCTGCCACTTAGCTGAATTCCTGTATGAGTTTTATCAATTTTAGGGTGGAGTCTTTTGGGTTTTTCACATAGAGCATTGAGTCATCTGCAGAGAGTGAGAGTTTGACTTCTTCTTTATGGATTCAGGTGCCTTTTATTTCTTTTTGTTGTCTGATTGCTGAGGCTAGGCCTTCTAGTACTATGTTGAACAGCAGTAGTGATAGTGGACATCACTGCTGTGTTCCTGACCTTAGGAGAAAAGCTCTCAGTTTTTCCCTATTGTGGATGATACTGGCTGTGGGCATTTTGTATATGGCTTTTATGATATTGAGTCCTCTATCCTTACACTGTGAAGAATTTTAACCAAGGAAAGATGCTGTCATATGCTTTGTCAAGTGCCTTTTCTGCATCTATTGAGAGGATCCTATATTTCTTGTCCTTTCTTTTATTATACTTAAAGATTTTATTTATTTAGGGCTGCTTGGGCGGCTTAGTCAGTTATGATCCCAGGTCATGATCCCAGGGTCCTGGGATTGAACCTCACATTAGGCTCCTTGCTCAGCAGTGAGACTGTTTCTCCCTTTCCCACCCCTCCTACTTGTGTACTCTCTCTCACTGTGTCTCTCTTTGTGTCAAATAAATAAATAAAAAGATTTTATTTATTTATTTATTTAGCAGAGAGATAGAGAGCACAAGTAGATAGAGTGGCAGTCAGAGTGAGATGGAGAGGCAGGTTCTCTGCTAAACAGAGACCCCGAGGCAGGGCTCGATCCCAGGATCCTGGGGTCATGACCTGAACCAAAAACACCCACTTAACCAACTGAGCCACCCAGGTGCTCCTTGTCCTTTCTTTTATTAATGTGTTGTAGATTGGTGAATGTTGAACCATCCTTGCAGTCCAGGAGTAAATCCCACTTGGTCATGGTGAATAATCCTTTTAATGAACTATTGGATCCTAATGGCTTCTGTCTTGATGAGAATGTTTACATCTATGTTCATCAGGGATCTTTGTCTGTAATTCTCTTTTTTGCTGGGGTCTTTGTCTGGTTTTGGGATCAAGGTAATGCTGGCCCCGTAGAGAGAGTTTGGAAGTTTTCTTTCCATTACTATTTTTCGGAACAGCTTCATAACTATAGATACTAGTTCTTTAAATATTTGGTAGAATTCCCCTGGGAAGCCATCTGGCCTTGGGCTCTTGTTTGTTGGGAGATTTTTGATGACTGCTTCAATTTCCTTGCTGGCTATCAGTCTGTTCAGGTTTTCTATTTCTTCCTGTTTCAGGTTTGCTAGTTCATATGTCTCTAGGAATGCATCCATTTCTGCCAGATCACCTGATTTATTTGCAAACAGTTGCTCATAATACGTTCTTGTATTGTTTGTATTTCTCTGGTGTTGGCTCTGATCTCTTCTCTTTCATTTATGATTTTATTTATTCAGGTCCTTTCTCTTTTCTTTTTGATAAGTCCTGCCAGGCATTTATCGATCTTATTAATCATCCAAAGAACCAGTTTCATTGATCTGTTCTGTTGTTCTTTTGGTTTCTATTTCATTGATTTCTGCTCTAATCTTTATTCATTCTCTTCTCCTGCTGGGTTTAGGCTTTATTTGCTCTTTTTTCTCCAGCTCCTTTACATATAAATTTAAGTTGTGTATTTGAGACCTTTCTTGCTTCTTGAGAAAGGCTTGTATTGCTATATACTACCCTCTTAGGACCGCCTTTGCTACACCCCCAAAGGTTTTGAACACTTATGTTTTCATTTTCATTTGTTTCCATGAATTTTTCAATTCTTCTTTAATTCCCAGCTGGCCCATTCATTCTTTAGCAGGATGCTCTTTAACCTCCATGTATTTGAGTTCTTTCCAAATTTATTCTTGTGATTGAGTTCCAGTTTCAAAGCATTGTGCTCTGAAAATATGCAAGAGAATGATCCCAATTTTTCATACTGGTTGAGACCTGATTTGTGACCTAGTATGTGATCTATTCTGGAGAATGTTCCATGAATACTCAAGAAGAATGTGTATTCTGTTGCTTTAAGATGGAGTTTTCTGAATACATCTGTGAAGTCCTTCTGGCTCAGTGTGTCATTCAAAGCCCTTGTTTCTTTGTTGATCTTCTGCTTAGATGATCTGTCCATTGCAGTGGGAGGAGGGTGTTAAAGTCCCCCTACTATAATTGTATTATTATTCATGTGTTTCTTTAATTTTATTATTAATTGGCTTATAAATTGGCTGCTCCCAATTTAGGGCATAAATATTTACAATTGTTAGATCTTCTTGTTGGATAGACCTTTAATTATGATATAGTGTCCTTCCTCATCTCTTATTACAATATTTGGTTTAAAATCTAACTTGTGTAATATAAAGATTGCCACCCCAGCTTTCCTTTGATGTCTAATAGCATGATGAATGGCTTTCCACCCCCTCACTTTCAATGTCTTCGGGTATAAAATGAATCTCTTGCAGATAGCATGTCAATGGGTCTTGCTTCTTTATCCAATCTGATACCATGTGTCTTTTGATTGGAACATTTAGCCCATTTATATTCAGAATAACTATTGAGAGTTATGAATTTAGTGTCATTGTATTACCTGTAAAGTCCCTGTTTCTGTATATTGTCTCTGTTCCTTTCTGGTCTGTGTTACTTTTGGGTTCTCTCTTCACTTAAAGGATCCCTTTTAATATTTCTTGTGGGACTGGTTTGGTGATCACAGATTCTTTTAGTTTCTGTTTGTCTTGGAAGCTTTTTTTCTCTCCTTCTGTTTTAAATGACATCCTAGCTGGATAAAGTATTCTTGGCTGCATACTGTTCTCATTTAGCACCATGAATATATCATGCCAGTCCTTTCTAGCCTATCAGGTCTCTGTGGATATGTCTGCTGCCAGTCTAATGTTTCTAACCTTGTAGCTAATGGACCTCTTGTCCCGAGCTGCTTTCGGGATTTTCTCTTTATTGCTGAGATTTGCAAGTTTCAGGATTACATGTTGGGGTGTTGACCTATTTTTATTGATTTTGAGGGGGCTTCTCTGTGCCTCCTGGAGTTGAATGCCTGTTTCCTTCCCTGGATTAGGGAAGTTCTCCATTATAATTTGCTCCAATTTATCTTCTAACCCCTCTCTCCCCCGCTCTCTTTCCTCTTCTTCTGGGATCCCAATTATTCTAAAATTGTTTTGTTTTATGGTTTCACTTATCTCCTGAATTCTCTCCTCATGATCCCTTAGTTGTTTATTTCTCTTTTCCTCAGCTTCTTCATTCTCCGCCATTTGGTTTTCTATATCATTAATTCTTTCTTCTGCTTCATTTATCCTAGCAGTTAGGGGCTCCATTTTTTTATTGCATCTCAATAATAGCCTTTTAAATTTTACTTGATAAGATTATAATTAGATTTTAATATTTTATTTCATTTTAATTTTAATTAGATTTTAATCTTTAATGAGATTTTAATCTTTTATTTCTCCAGAAAGGGACTCTCTAGTGTCTTCTCTGCTTTTATCAAGCCCAGCTAATATATTTATAATCGTTATTCTGAATTCTAGTTCCGACATCTTAATTATGACCATACTGACCTGGCAGTCAGTACTAACTCTTGTTCTCTTTTTGTGGTGAGTTTTTCCGTCTTGTCATATTTGCAGAAAGTGTACGCTCTTCTGTTTATATAGTTGCAACAATTCTTTTCTTAGATCTCTGGTTGAGTTCACAGGTGGTCAGAATGATGTGATAGCTATCTAGCTGAATTCCTGGGACCAAACAACATTAAGGTCTCCTCCTCCTTGACCATCCTGGACTCCTCCAGGATTTTATTTTTCTATTCTGTTTTTTAACAAGCTCCTAATATGTGTCTATATTTGTGGATTCATAATATGTATGAATCCATTATTATAATAAAATAATTATATTAAGATTGTGTATTTATATGCATATATAATCACAAGGACTGTATATGTTCGTGACTTAATTTTTTCTCTTAATATGTAGTAAATATCCCTAAACCAGCATTTTTGTCCAGTGTAAATATAATATGAGCCATATATGCAATATT